>NC_134403.1:143348830-143551330 GCF_038048845.1 Mixophyes fleayi | reverse complement strand
CTTGAAGCAAACATTTTTCCAGTGTGAGCAATTTTCAATGTCCTAAGGGGTTAATACTGGGAGTGTCACTTAATCATCTTGGCATTGCCCCTAAATTAACCTGAGTATGTCCCCATGGTCTCTATTCAGACACTGTGGTCAACCCAACAGGGGACCAATGGGTGTATTGGGATGAGAAGGAACAGCCCCTTTTTGACAGACCCTGAGGATCCTAGTATCTAATGCCACTCCTGACCCAGCCCCTGGAGTGTGGAAAACAGGTTATAGAGGAAAGAGTGAGACATGGGGGAGATTGCTGCTTATTTTGTTTTGCTCCTGGGAAGAACTCATGTATTGAAGGCTAGACTTCTACTGGACTGTTGCAGCTCAGAATAACTCCTTGGGTCTAGTTACTTGGTGGGCCTGATCGAACAGGGAGACCAAGGACTAGACTCATACCACGCTTGTAGAGGAGAGATTGTCAGGCCAAGGATTTAGCAAGTCAGTACATCCAGTTGACTGAAACTCCTTAAGCCAGTGGTGTAAGGGACAGACAATGTGTTAAAGCTGTCTGGTAATGTTTTACTCTTTGTATATAGAATTCTAGTGATTGTATTTATTACAATAAATGTACTGTTGTACTTTTCTAACTGCATTTGTCTGAGCAATTATAGGATCCCAAGAAGGTACTAGGTATGCTTCCCTGGTATAGTAAAGCACCTCTGAGTGGCCAGCCAGCAGTATAAGTGGGCCAGATAAACCCATTATCGTTGCATGAATGACCAAGCTTTTTATGATGCGCTGTTTACAAAAAAAGGGGGCAGTGCAAATGGGAAGAGTTAAAGTGATGCAAAGTTTAACCAGAAAAAAAATGTTAAATTGCTAGTGACAAGTGTACATTTGGTCTAAAGACTAACAAAAGATGAAATGTATTTGAAAAAGAGAAAGCTAATGAGAAGACAGATATATATTAATGAAAATTATCTATTTAAGAGATGCATATGTAAAATATTGTATTTGTGGAGATCAGCATTTTTAAGAAAAAGCATCTGATGACAAATATATGGAAAGAGAATTATCTATGAAGCCAAAGCGTCTGTGAGGAGAAACATCATAAGGAGGGCATTACTCAGTGAGTAGGACAGTCCAACCCTCTGGGAAAAGAAATGGTGACAAAAGCGGTATTGGTATTCTCAAATCCTGGTTCTTGTGCGTAAATCTTAAAAAATATCATAGTGTTATATTACATAAACCTGAAGTGAAAGGGAGATATAAATTTAACACCTGCATCAATATAAATATTTATTTCAGAGACTGATATAGATCCATTTAAGACATCTGTATCAGTACAAATGTTTATTGCAGAGACTGAAATATACTGTAGGTCCATCCAATTTATTATCTGAGTCATTAGAAATACTTATTTCAGAGACTGAATTATAAATCAATTTATAATTATAATTCATTGTCAGTTATATGGAATACAAATACATATCTGGAGAAAATAAAATGTACATATCACTGAGACGTAGCTACCTATGGTATAATAAGTACACCAACGACAGCCTGGTCTGGAAGAGATATTGCAAGAATCAATACTGTGGATTGTGAAGTTTGAAGTGTTAGAATATTAATTAGTTCATATTTATTCTAAGTAGTGAGTATAATTTAGTATTACTTTCAGACTATTATAGAGTAATTTAGTGTGATATGTATATAGGTGTTAGACTACAAAATTCCCTTTATAAAGTAATCCTAACTCACTATAACATATCGCTATGTCTATTAGACTACATCCAGAATCTCTCCCAGTTCTGTCGACTCCACCTTAAAAACATTGCCAGAATACGCTCTTTTCTTACTCAACATTCTACCAAAACTCTTATCCATTCTCTCATCATCTCCCGTCTTGACTATTGCAACCTCCTGCTATCTGGCATTCCTGGCACCAATATATCCACACTTCAATCCATCATAAATGCTGCTGCAAGACTGATTTTCCTCTCTCATCGCTCCACATCTGCTGCACCACTTTGCAAATCCCTACACTGGCTCCTTGTGTCCTCCAGAATGAAATTCAAATTACTCACCCTTGCCTACAAAGCCCTCAACAATAACTCTCCTGCATATATCTCAAATTGCAGGCTGACAGCTCAAGTGGTACATGATACCACGTCTCCTCCTTCAGTTTCTCTACCAACTGGTTCTAGGAAAAAACTAAGCTTTCCCAAGACACCCAGTGGTGATGCAGATGAGTCAGCACAACATTTTGACATTTGGGCTTGTCTAAAAGAATTGCCCAAAAATAGTGACAGCTCTGCCATAAAATGAACTATAAATTCCATGAGGAAGGCCATTATTGGCAATTACGTCAAAGTACACAGACTTCTATGATTTTGGATTCCAGCGGGGATGAATTAGTATTGTTTGAGGAAGATGTACACAATGATGAGGGTGAATATGATAGTGTAGATTGCAGGTGCTAAGAGAAGGGAGCTACCTGATGCTGGTATACCTGGTAATATTTTGGGTAGAATGGCATCTTGGCAATTTTATGTTTTTCTACAGTAAACTTTCACCTTTATTAGAGAGGTATTTATTTACATTTTTGTTTCCCTGTTTTAAAACCACTATGCACTTGAACATAGGCGTTAGCACATGAGTTAGAGGGATTAGCCTAATCATGACTGAGACTGGAGAATGACAACAACAATGTCACTCCTCCTGTTTCTGTATGAGCTACGGCACAGTAGAATGTCACTGGAGACTTTTAACAACACTAACAGTCCTACTATTATAATTTCTGTTTCAGCACTGAACCCCGCCACCTCTCCTGTTTCTGAGTGAGCTATGACTATGGTATAGTAAAATGTAACTGCAGATTTAGACCTAGCCAGCCAGCCCTATAATTTATATTTCAGTAATGACAATTAGCAATTTTGCAATGGAGCTCTCCTCTATGTGTGTAAACTATATAATACGGTACAATTTGACTGCAAAGTCAGAAGAAAAGCCTGCCAACCCTAGTATTTGTATTTCAGCAATGACAATTGGTAATGGAGAAATGGAGCTCTCCTGAATGTCACTGTAGACTTTGAAGACCACTGCTACCCCCTCCTCTTTCTATTCTACCTATGTTGCTGCCCAACTGCTCTACAGACTGTGCTACCCCTTCTGTGTCCCTCGCTGAAATGGCGACGGATTGCCGTGGAGGGCGGTACTTATAGATCCAGACCTCACGAGAGCCATAACAATGACGTTTTGCCTCGTTTTCAATTCTGAAAAAGCGCGAAAGTATAGAGCCGGCTCGGTACTCTGATCTGCTAAGTTCGGTTCTCAGGGAACAGAGCCTGAGCATCTCTACTTGTAATGCAGACAGTGTGTCTTTTTTATTGTTTGTTTTAAAGCAACAATGACTGGATCCTAACCCTTTGATTAGTTTCTCAAGGCGGCGGGTCCTGACATTGCCGCTTTAAAAACGAAAGTATGAGTGTTTTCATTAGAAGTGACATAAATTTGCCATGCCGCAATTTCCTACTATCGGAATGTATAGCAGCCGTGCAGGAGTGTTATCGGTCATGTGCTCTGTCTTCATTATAGTAAGTATGCATTTTTTATATATCGGAATTATTTGATCGTTATATCCCAGGTGTTGGCATTCCAAGCATTGGTATAATGACTACCACCGCTCCAAACATACTTTCACCACCCACTATCGTTAGAATGTCCAAGCTTCAGCGGATGCCAAATTTAGATGGAAGTTATTATGTGCAGTAATATGACTTTGAAAAATAAAAAAGAGAGAGAAATATCTATTAAGAAATTATGCGTTTAAATTGAACATATTAAACTTTAGCTAAATTATATGATGGGGCCACCCTAGGCAAATTGCAGTTTTGGCATCAGCCCATCGTGTATGCTGCCATGGAGGAAGAAATGGCAGGTTATAACTGGTCTTCTTTACTTTTCCATGGCAGCATGCTGACTGCCCTAAGATTAATTTTGTTGTTTTTAATATAGTATTAAGATATTTTTAAATTTAGGGAAAACCAGAAGACAGAGAGGAGGGAGGCCCTATATACCATCAAGGTGTCTCATCTTTTCTGCTCTGACTCATGTGCACGGGGGGATTAACCCCACAGTGTATGCTGCTATGGAGGAGTTAAGGAAACCAGTTTAACAGGTAATAATAATCTGCCATTTGTTACGTTTTCCATTCATTGTCTTATTTTGTCAGGATTGTAGCTTTGTCAAAAAATTGTTTGCAGTGACCTCATTATTAAAGTCTGTCAACTTAAGTTTTTGTAACACTGATCAGACATTTACAGAGGAATTGCTGCTAGAAAATAGAATGTATAATAGTTTATATCTACTGGGTTTTGGTAGGTTTCAGTAAAATTTTGTCATCCTCTTCTAAAAATAACCTTCATTAGTGCTATGTGTAAAAGTGTAGATAACATTAAATGCGGTCTTATTTTATTTTAGAAATCAATCGGAGTGAAGATCCTGTTTCAAAATGAATAGTATATCCTCAGTAAATCTTTAATTGAACAGCAGATTGGCTTAATGTGGAATGAACATGGTGCCCATAGCAGTTCCCAGTGTTTGTATATAATCTAACTATTTCTTTATATAGAAAATAATTTATTTCTTGAATTCTCTGAATGATGAAAAATAAACTGTATCCGTAACTTTAGAAGAATATTTACGCTGATTCAAAAATTATTTTATAGTGCCTAATATCCATCCATCCTTCTGAATTACTTGTTGTAAACTGGTTTAAATGTTGGTGCTAATGATTTTCATTTTTATGAATTTTATCAGCATATATTGATACAGATACTTCTGCATGTCCAAGGAAAAATTATTTCATATTTTGGCGAGACAATAATACAGGTTTTTTCAGATTATTACAGATATATATTCGTGTTATGTGGTATATCCTGTTACCTATGCTTACTAAGATAAATTTCCAGTTCTTTAATATATTTTATGAGTCCCCCCTTTAATTTCTGATTGGTAGAATTATCCCTTTCAATCTGAATGCATGATATTTTGCTGATCAAATAATTGTCTTGTTGTTTTTAAGGTGCAAAATAGCTTTTCATTCCAAATCAGTTTCTTACTACGGACGTACGCCAATAACCAAATGATGAAAGTTGAAGGTGCTTTTCCCATATTCTGTAGGAACATTTTTTTTATTTAGTGTATCTTTGTAAGTTCTTACTGGTTTTTTTTTTTTGTAAATCTTTTTTTATTGTACAAAGAAATAGGCAAGTTTACATCACATCAAATAATTGCAACATAATTTCTCAATGTACAAATAACATTTTTCTTTTTCTATCACAAACATAAATGAGAGAGGAAAATAAAAAAATAAAATAAAAGAAGAGGACAGAAATAGAATGGAAAAGAGAAAAGGGCAAGAAAGGAGACAGAGGAGGGGAAGAGAGAGGAGACTGAGACTAACCGAGTCACTGAATAGTGTGTTTTCCTGGTGTTTCTCATGAAACATACTACGACTTCCTATTAATACCAGTTTAGCTGAACATTTGCCAATCATTCACATTTTGAATAAAACTTAACCTCATCCACCATCCTCAAAGATTTCTCAGTAAAGACCACCTAGTATCCTCAAAGACCCGCATGATATGGAGCCTAGTCGATTCCTTCAATGTGTCTATGTAGGCACCCCATTTAGCATGGAAGCGCTCCACCCCTTTCTCTAAATCATTGAAGGTGGCTCGTCTGTCGAAATATAATGTTTCCATCAACTCCGATGTGACCTCCAATATCGATGGGGTCCTTTTGGATGTCCAGTTGCCTAGAATGGCTTTCTTTGCCAAGGTGACCACAATTGTGAGTAGCGGTATAATCCGCGAACCTTCTATCTGATCTTTCCAAGAATCAAAAACTGCGAACAATAGTACTTCATAGTGAGCCGATACTTGTATTTTGAAGGTAGTTTATATATGTTACCAGTTTATTCCAAAACTTGGCAATCTTTGGACATGACCACATGTTGTGTAACAGAGAGAGACCTGAGCTTTCTGACATTTCGGGCATATACCTGTTTCTGTTGTTACCATAAATCGCCTCTGCGATTGTGATATATATGCCCTGTTAATTGTTTTGATGTGAACTTCCTGGAGTCTGGCAGAACTAAGAGCTTTCACAGTATGCTTCATATAACCTAACATCTCTCCTGGGGGTCGTAGATTCGGTAGGTCTTGCTTCCAAGACTCCCATGTTTTGGCCCACACCTTATCAAGTTCACCATCAATTAGGTCGGCGTACAGATATTTGATCTTAAACCTGTTTATTTTAGCAAAGACTAAGGTCGCTTCTAAATCACCTGTGCCCTCCACATCGTCACTTAATAACCATTCTCGTTGTTTGCTCAGAACATAGTGCCGGATCTGTAGATACATATAAAACTGATTATGTGATAAGGCATGCTTTTATCGTAAAGTTCTACCTGTTTGAAGATATTGATGATGTTCCTTCAAATAATTTCATATTAATGTCTTAGTGATAATTAAAGCTTGACGTGTATTAAAGCCTATAGAACACAGAATTGTTAAGCCTTTGCTGAGCAAAGAGAGGTGTGTCAGAAAACTATTTATATCAATCAATGTTTCAGTACTGAATCATACCTTTGTCTAGATGTTATATATAAAAAAACAACTGTGGTCAGCACTTACCCTTTCCCATACAAATCTGAATATATCTAGCACAATATGAGGTATTGTTCCATTATTTGATCAAAACATTTAAGCTTGCAACTGAAGAACAAGGGTGCTCATTTTTTGTGGGAACCTGAGCTCACATCCATGCTTCAAACATCATTGAAATGGAATTAAAACCATTTGCACTACTTAAAAATTATATAGTGTGACATAAACGGTTTTCAACCAGCTAGGACACCATTTTGCAGTATTAGTAAGCAACAAAGAAAGTAAGGGCAAAGAGGACTAGCCACTTAGCAATATAAATACACCATACAATTGTCTGCACTCATCTGGGCCAGAACAAAGGGCATACACTGACAGAAGTGAAGGAGATACCAAACCAGCTTCCACACAAGGTTGTGTGTGGGATATATATATATATATATATATATATATATATATATATATATATATATATATATATATCTATCCACACCACTATTGAAGCTGTGAAAATGCATTATCTGAAGTTATGAAACACGACTCAGTGACTCGTATTACATTTTCCTGTCTGAAGAGGGATGTTTCTTATTATTTATTAGACCTTTTTTTCATTTTGATTTTCCACCTGAAACAGTTCAGAATTTTTGAGTGACTCCAATAGATTTTTTTTTTTTAAAAATGAATTCTTATGCTTTATTTTTCTAATGTATTTCACTTAGTACACAGGATATGTAGGTGAGTGTCTTATTCTTGGCTTTTAGGTCTTGACCTGTTAACTGTTCACTTGTTTCTATGTATTTTTATTAATAAACATTTCAAGTTTTTGCTTGTCACTAAGTGGGAAATTCTGAAATGCTGAAAGTAATGCGGTCTGCGCACCATTACCGTTAGTACGGTAATGTTTAACACTGATTTCTGCTCGTGGCTCCCTGAGTCGTAAGCAGAAATCCAAGTTAAAATGACCCTATTAACGGTAATGGTGCGCACTATTACAGAAGTAACGATGGGCAGGCCCAGTTACTTTCAGCAGTAGAGCAGCCAGTTGAATTCCCCCCATATGTCACTAAAGTTAAGAAATTAAATTGTAAATACGGTATTGAACAAGAATATTTGTATATAATTGAAATTGAAGTGTAAATTTAGCACAAGAGGCGTTAATGCAGAACATCATGCTGGATGAAGTAGAAGGATGGATCAGGAGGAGTGCCCTTTAGAACTCGTGCACACACACACAGAAATTAAAGACATTGTACAGGGTGGTCCATAAGTGTAGAAAACACTCTTTTAAAACAGAAATGAGTAAAGAAATGGGTGCTTCCACACTTATAGACCACCCTCTACTTTGTCCTTGCTTTAAAAAGAACATTCAAAGCATCTCTACAGCATAGTGTTGAATCAGGAATTGCTGTAAGTAAACCAAGGGCAGTCTCAATGCAATGATGGGGATAGAATTAGGGATGTGCACCGGCCACTTTTGGTGTCTCGTGTTTTGTGTTTTGGGTTCGGATTTGTTTCGCAAAACACCTGACAAAAGGTTTTGGTTCGGATTTAAGGTTTTGGATTCGGATTTATTTTGAAAAAAAACATAAGTGTTAAAATCAAGTTTTTTGTGTTTATTTTCACTCCTACGCTATTATTAACCTCAATAACATTCATTAGCAATCATTTCCACTCATTCCCAGTCTATTCTGAACACCTCACACCTCACAATATTGTTTTTAGTCCAAAACGTTTCACAGAGGTAGCTTTCTGGACTGCATAGTGCAGTGGTCCCGGTACACAATTTGGTACCGGGGCCACAATATATCACCCTCAACTGGTCTGAATTCCACCAAACAAGTATCTGGACTGCGTAGTGGAGTGGCCCCGGTACCCAATTTGATACCGGGGCCACAATATAATAAAAAAAACCTCAACTGGTTTGAATTTTTCCAAAAAAATATCTGGACTGCGTAGTGGAGTGGTCCCCACAATATAATAAAAAAAACCTCAACTGGTCTGAATTTCCGTGTCGAAGGTGGAGTTCTAGCACGTCACTACCTCTAGTTAATTTAGATTGCAAGGCTTGTAAATACTTTGAAGATAAAAAAAAGCAGGCTGCACAGACTGTGGAGCTAGAAAGTGAAATTAAATGGACCACGTTGCTTTGGTGGCTATCTATGCCCCCCCCCCCCCCCCGCCCTACACTTGTAGTTGAATATAAAAAAAGCAGCCTGCATAGACTGTAGAACTAGAAATTCAAATATACAAAGAAATGGACAAAGGCAGTTTGGTATCTGTCTGCATCAGATCCCCTCTCCACTAGGAGTAAAATAGAAAACTATTCAGCCGTTATATAATCTAGAATATAAATAGAAATTGAGAAAGGCAATTTGGTATCTGTCTGCATCATAATCATCAACATCCTCCTCAGCGCCAGCTACATCAATATCCTCCTCCCGGTGTACAACATTCACACCTTCATTAGCCAAATCTGTAACTGGACTGTGGGTGATCCTTCCAGCATATGCAGAGGGTGTGCTGCAAATGCTGGATGGAGTCACCTCTTCCCGTACAGTGATGGGAAGGTCAGGCTTCACAACCACCAACACCCTTGGACTCGCCTTGGGGATTTGTGATGTCATCTGTTTAGAAGGCAGAGTTCTTTGCTGTTTTGTTGTTGTTGCTGATAGCATAACTCTCTTAAATTTTTTGTAGGGGGGGGAGGAGGAGGGCTTAGATCCTTGGGTGAAGCTGGACCACTAGTCATGAACACGGGCCAGGGCCTAAGCCGTTCCTTGCCACTACGTGTCGTAAATGGCATATTGCCAACTTTACGTTTCTCCTCAGATGATTTTAAGTTTCTCTTTTTGCTACTTTTTGAGAACTTGGGCTTTTTGGATTTTACATGCCCTGTACTAGGAGATTGGGCATCGGGCTTGCCAGACGATGTTGATGGCATTTCATCGTCTATGTCATAACTAGTGGCAGCAGCTTCAGCATTAGGAGGAAGTGGGTCTTGATCTTTCCCTACTTTATCCTCCAAATTTTTGTTTTCCATTATATGTAGCACAAGAGAGCGTACCCCTAAGCCACACACACTCGGCAAAGCCTTTAAAAATTATATGCGGCACAGGAGAGTACCACTGGACTTATACTGCTGAATCAGTGAACTTTGTAATAGCAGTACCACTGGACTTATACTGCTGAATCAGTGAACTTTGTAATATATCAGTACCACTGGACTTATACTGCTGAATCAGTGAACTTTGTAATATAGCAGTACCACTGGACTTATACTGCTGAATCAGTGAACTTTGTAATATAGCAGTACCACTGGACTTATACTGCTGAATCAGTGAACTTTGTAATATATCAGTACCACTGGACTTATACTGCTGAATCAGTGAACTTTGTAATATAGCAGTACCACTGGACTTATACTGCAAGATTGTTTTGGGATATTTTTTTTTATTTTTTTTATAATTACTTTTTTTGAAATTTTTTATAATTTGGGAATAATGGGGAAATAACAATGCCCTTAGAAGGACAGAGCACAGGACACAGCACCACTGGACTGAACAGGACACAGCACAGGACCCAGCAGCACCACTGAACTCAGAAGGACAGAGCACAGGACACAGCACCACTGGACTGAACAGGACACAGCACAGCACAGAACTGAACAGCACAGCACGAGATATAGCAGGAAAGAGGACCACCTAACACAACCTCCCTCTACCCTGATCAATGCCCGAGTGAAGATGGCGGCGACTAGCGTGGAATTTATAGGATCCGAGTATCGCGAGATCCGACAGCGGGATTATGACTCAGAGCCTCGGTTTCAGTTTTGCAATTGGCGGGAATACTCGGATCTGTCTCGGATCCGGCTCGGATCGGCAACATTCGGGTGGGCTCGGATTTCAGATATCCGAGCCCGCTCATCTCTAGACAGAACAAGAGCCGTAAAGTAAAATTGTTGCTCCTGGGGCAAGAAGGAAAACTGCCACACCCCTAGCCTTCAATTTTAACCAAATCACCCGAAAATATTCATAAACTGCGCCCCTTTTCAGCATTTCGCCCTGAGCGGTCGCCCTTCTCATGCAGTCCTAGTTACGGCTCTGGACAGAACCCAATTGCAGAGAGTCGAGATGGAAGTGAGAGGAGAGAAAGTGAGATAGGTAAGATAGTAAGACTACACAAGTAACTTAAATAGTTTAAAGGCAAAGTTGAGGAGAGAAATAAGGCAGTTGTTGGAGAAAAGTTGGTTTATTTAGGATTGGTGAAATGAGCACTTTATAGGAGGAAGGCAATGTGAATCAGGTTGAAAAGGTGGGGTGGGTATGTAGTGGTGGAGAAGTAGTGAAGAGGTTGGAATAGGTCAAGGGTACAGGTTGTCGATGGAAATGAGTGCAAAGAATTCGTCCTTGGATTCTGGGGAGAATTAACTGGTTTCGGGAGTGTAGGAAAATTGTGAGAGGAGTGTGCAGAATCTGGAATGAGGAAATATCTTGTATTAGGGTGTTGATTTTATCATGTTATTTAGGGTGGCCATTCCTCTCATAAGAAAGGAGTCTATTAGAAATGTGTTTTTTTTAAAAACAATTATTTCTTATGGTAGGTAAACTTTATGGGCCTGTTCACTTAAACATAATCGTCCTGTGAAGCCCATTCAGCTGATAAACAGACAAGAGTATGATATGCAAGTGTGTCACTAATACCTATACATGCAGCAGAAAAATTATATATTTGCATTGCTGAATACATGATCTTAAGAATAAATTAAAGCAGTTACCGTATGTAAAATATCCATGTAATAATCAGTTTTGCGGTTCTTTGTTGAATATATATATATATATATATATATATATATATATATATATATATATATATACACACACTATATGGACAAAAGTATTTGGCTACACCTGTTAATTATTGAATTGAGGTGTTTCAATCAGACCCGTTGCCAGAGGTGTATAAAAGCAAGCACCTGGCCATGCAGTCTCCATTTGCAAACATTTCTGATACAAAATGGGTTGCGCTGAAGAGCTCACTGCCTTCAAGTGTGATACTGTGATAGGATGTCACCTTTGTAATAAGAGGGTTGTGAAATTTCATCCCTGCTGGATATTCCACGGTCAACTGTAAGTGGTATTATTAGAAGTGGAAGCGTTTAGGAACAACAGCATCTCAGCCAAGAAGTAGAAGACAACGCCAAATCACAGGCGGGGTCAACGAATGCTAAGGCAAGAGTTCTGAACATCCACTGGCATTAATGTAAGTACAAAAACTGTGCAGCGGGAGCTTATTGGAATGGGTTTCCATAGCCAAGCAGCTGCATGCAAGCCTCACATCACAGAGACCAATGCCAAGTGTCGGGTGGCACACCGAAACTGGACTGTGGAGAAGTGGAAACGTGTTCTGTGGAATAATGAATCACACTTCTCTGTTGGGCAGTCAGTTTGGCGAGTCTGTGTTTGGCAGATATTGGGAGAACATTACCTGCCTGACTGCATTATGCCAACTGCGAAGTTTGGTGGAGAAGGGATAATGGTATGGGGCTGTTTATCAGGGTTTGGGATAGGCCCCTTATCTCCAGTGAACGGTAATCTTCATGCTTCAGTATACCAAGTCATTTTGGACAATGCTATGCTTCCAACTTTGTGGCAACAGTTTGGGGAAGGCGCTTTTCTATTCCACCTTGACTCTGATAAAGTTTTTGGCCGAGCTAAACGAAACGCGTTGTATTCTGAAGTGGTTGTTTACTAACTGAATCCTTATTTTGATTACTTAATATCCAATACGTTGGCCACGGGTCAGTCTCGTTAATTCCTTCCATGCCTATACGTGTGGGACCTGACGATACGTAACATATGCGGACCTATGTTGGACCAATACAGTTTGCAGACACATACTAGGGTAATTCAATACATCGTTTCAACCATTCACTGTGTCTGTATCCGTGCTAAGCTGTGTTTACTGAGTCCATGTCAGGAGTGATTGGTGACAGATGGAGGGAGAACTATACCGCTATTAAGGAAACTTATAACCAGTGGACCTCTTATCAAGACCTGCGGGTGTACCAAAGATATAGAAAAGACAGGAAGTATGTATATTGGGGCACTCACTGATTTATACCTACTCCGTATCTTATAAAATATGCATTTCTGCTTTATTGATATGCATTAAAAATGGAGAATTATTAAATCTCTTCTCCACAATATACTGGCTAGTGAAATAATTAAAATGAGAGTATGAAGTACTATTACTTGAATATAATAAATCACTGTTAAAATGGCAGCATGTGGCTACCAAGCCACTTCACTACTCATCGATATATATATATATATATGTTCGATCACCAATTTCACTTTATAATGGTTATATTTTAGTTACAACAACTTTATTGCGAATGATTTGCATAATAATTGTTGTAATGCAATAAAAAAAAAAATTGCGCTGTGTTTTCTTATAGTTTAATAACCAACAAATTTTCTATAAAGAATACACTCGTGAGGCTATTAAATATTTTAGCATCCACAATATTTTTTTATGACTCAGAAGCCTTATTAGTACTATGATTTGGCTTATACAATTCTTCGTTGCTTAATTGGTGATAAATTGTCATTATATGGCACTCTTTAGTCATGTACTATCTTTATAGTGCAGCCATTCCATATAATAATGAGTGTCAGAATCATGGTATCTCAATAAGCTGTGACTCATATGTAAGTTCCCTTCTGCCAGAAGTCAACTGATTGGTCGATTGCACTTTAAATAGAGAAAAGTGGAAGTCGCTATGCAAAGTGATGTGAATAGAAACTGCCGTCTTTGCCAGGGTTCAGGATGTAACAGAAGCAGGTCGGTGATGTGGATTGTCATTTTTATGTTAAGTCTGCATTTTCTTTTTATAGTCCTTTTTTTCAAATCGGATTTTTTTTTTGTCGGTGTTGTCGTCTGTGGCACCGAAAAGGGTTTAGGGATTAAGGAAACAGCTACTGTTAGGGAGGAGGTTGCTAATAGTATCTATGTACAAGCTTTGCATTTAGCTGAAAGGCAGCAGTCGCTCTCTTATCCTAAATGAAATTCCAGCCATTTATACATGGGTCTATCATTTCTATTTTCGGCATACAGTAGATGACCCATATTTTGGTTTTGCTTTGATACTTTGTCTGGTATATAGAAAATACTCCCTTAACTCATCTGGAGAAAAATTTCATTGCACATTAAATGAAAGGATCACTTTTGGCAGCCACTAGTATATCAAACAAATGCCTCTGAACCATCCTAAATAACAAAGAGTTTAAACTTCCCATGTAATGTACATTAATTCTTGACAGTTCCTAAGTACTGCAAGCAAAGGAGATCAATTACATCATAAGCAAGTTAATTCAATAGAGAACAGGTTTATTTTTTCTCCAGGTTTAGTAACAAAAATAATGAATTGTTATTAATGAAGCCTTTTAATTGCTTCCTAAAGGAGAGCGGACCATAGTAGTTCTTTAAAATTTTCTAAATTACATTTCTTCATCAGGAAAATAGTATGCTCTTTCTCCCACTTATTTTCTGTGTCCAGGACCAGCATCCCTCTTGTAAATTCGCCTTGAAGCTCCACACTAACTGCACATTTTATGTACTCTGTGATAATACGCTCATCAATTGCTGCGGCCATTGCATAGGAGTCATAGGGGACAAAACTGTTTCTCTGAGGCCAGCTGGCTGTGATTTTCTTCATAAACCTGGCCTTCACCGTGTCCTGGTTTACCCAGTTTTTTAAATACTCCTGAGAGAGAGAAAACTATTTGAGCACTCAAAATACATAATGGTTACTTAATATACTTATGTAAGATATTAACAAGTTACACCTCCAGTTTCTCAAGCTTACAATTGTGACATGTTTAAGACAATTTTAGAAACTGCTAGTCTGGCTTGTAGGCACATGCTTCAGTTTAAAAACAAGAAAAACTCCTATCTTCCCTCTCTCTCCCCCTCTCTCTCTCTCCCCTCCCACTGCCACTCTCTTCCGTCTCTCTCCCTCCGCTCTATCTCTCCTGTCCCTCCCCCCCCTCTCTACCCTCTCTCTTCTTCACATATTTGTCTCTTCTCTCCCTCTCACCTTGTCTCTTCTTTCTTCCTCACTCACTGCTCGCTCTCTTCCGTCCCTCTCCCCCCACTCTCTTCTTTTTTCCTCACTCACTGATCACCCTCTCCCCCCACTCTCTTCCTTCCCTCTCCCCCCACTCTCTTCCGTCCCTCTCCCCCCCACTCTCTTCCGTCCCTCTCCCCCCACTCTCTTCCGTCCCTCTCCCCCCACTCTCTTCCGTCCCTCTCCCCCCACTCTCTTCCGTCCCTCTCCCCCCACTCTCTTCCGTCCCTCTCCCCCCACTCTCTTCCGTCCCTCTTCCCCCCACTCTCTTCCGTCCCTCTTCCCCCCACTCTCTTCCGCCCCTCTCCCCCCACTCTCTTCCGCCCCTCTCCCCCCACTCTCTTCCGCCCCTCTCCCCCCCACTCTCTTCCGCCCCTCTCCCCCCACTCTCTTCCGCCCCTCTCCCCCCCACTCTCTTCCGCCCCTCTCCCCCCCACTCTCTTCCGCCCCTCTCCCCCCCACTCTCTTCCGCCCCTCTCCCCCCCACTCTCTTCCGCCCCTCTCCCCCCCACTCTCTTCCGCCCCTCTCCCCCCCACTCTCTTCTGTCCCTCTCCCCCCCACTCTCTTCTGTCCCTCTCCCCCCCACTCTCTTCTGTCCCTCTCCCCCCCACTCTCTTCTGTCCCTCTCCCCCCCACTCTCTTCTGTCCCTCTCCCCCCCACTCTCTTCTGTCCCTCTCCCCCCCACTCTCTTCCGTCCCTCTCCCCCCCCACTCTCTTCCGTCCCTCTCCCCCCCCCCCACTCTCTTTCGTCCCTCTCCCCCCCCCCCACTCTCTTCCGTCCCTCTCCCCCCCACTCTCTTCCGTCCCTCTCCCCCCCCACTCTCTTCCGTCTATTCTTTCTTCCTCACTCACTTTTCGCTCTCTTGCGTCTCTCTCCCCTTTCTTCTTCACTGACTTCACTCTCTCTTTCCCCCTCTACCTCCTATCTCTCTGTCTGTATCAAACATCAATTTCAGTCAGAAAAGGCAAAAGAGAAGGAACAAAATAATCCAAAAGAAGGACCTCTACAACAGGAAAAATTATTGAACAAAGGATTACATTTTCCTAATGAACTTGAATTGGTTATTAATTTAAATATATTTGTACATTAAATCTTAAAAGGCACTTTTTAAGGATTCCATATAAACAGTCATATGTTTTTCACTACATTAATCACAACTGATAGTAAACTTTCCACTGAATCTTGTGGCTATTTGGATATATTGTAAGAAACTTAAAATATCAGATTGTAGAAATTTACATCCAAACATAGTTCCACATGTAGAAAGAGAGGCCCTAAAACATCTTATAAAAGTTAATTAATTGACAATAAAACAAACTAATAATTGTGGGGAAGTAGTAATTTTGGATACCACAAATTATCTGCAAGATTTGTACATAATAGGGGATAGTAATACCTATACCAAACTTACCGATGATCCTACTGCACAGTATTGCCAAGATTTAAAGCAATTATAGTTATAACTGTTTCTGGGATTAATTCCCTAACAACTAATTTATCCCACTTTACTGAGATTCATTTACAATCATTTGTGACCAAATTTATATCTTCTACTAAATATTCTACTTTACAATCTAAGGAGAATTTCATATTGGAGGTCCATGTTTCTATGGGTCACTATAAACACGCAGGCATTGTATATATTCCCCACAAGAGCGTGTCCGCAATGAAGTCTCATCAGTAATGTAATTAATTGTATCACTAATGGCAACATCCAGTTTTTACTTGTTTAAATTCAGTTTTTACTTTCGAATTATTTCCTATTTGTAAAAAATTTTTGCAGACTAGGAGCACCGTTATCCCCTAAATTATTCATAATTATGTGCAGGATGTTAGTAACGTGTTCATTTATAATGGAGTGTTTTTTCCTAACAATATTTGTTTTTATAAGCAATATATAAATTATTTATTAATAACTTGGAATGAAACGGAGAGAGGTTGAAGAATATGAATTAGAATAAATAGAATCTCAAATTTAGTAATAAAACAAATATCAACATTTTGGAATTAGAAAATAATTGGTGATGTGAGAATTTTGTTTTTTTTTACATATTTTAATTGTCACATTTCCAAAGCAACATTCTATTCACCCAATTTGTGAGATTAAGATGCAATTGCAATATGCACATCAGGAAGCAACTTTTATCCAGAGTATATTAAAAGGCAAATTAATTCACTAGGACTATATAAAGAATTGGGATATGGATAGAATGAGTCAACTAAGGCTGGGGGGTTGGGTATGTAATACCGAGCAACTAAACCCCGACACTACATACCCCCGCAGTGGAAGAGCGAAAGTGACATTCCTGATAAACTGTTTATTGCGACTGTTTACAAAAGCGTATAACTATTGCGGCGGTTTAAGATCCCGGCAGCCGCATGGACGTCACTTTTAAGAGCAGGACTATTAATTATGGTCTTAAGGGGGCAATGCAAGCAGGCACAGGCTGTACAAGGCTTTTTACTAAGCCTTGTACATTGTAGAGCCTGTGCGTGCTTTTCACCCTTTCTTTGCCTGATGCAATTGGTTTAGCAAAGAAATTTAATCTGTTTTGGGACAGCATTGGAGAATTAAACTCAAAATAGCCTACAGAAAATCTTCTAATTTGAAATGCACTCTGGCATCCTGTCAGGTTGTTCAATGATGTTATTTTTATTCACAATGTGTGGTTTGTAACATATAGATAAGTATTTCAATACCTTCAATATGCCATCAGCAAAATCACTGTTATAATGCAATGGTTCTTGGATCATAGTGCCTCAACACATTTCTGAGAAACATAACAAGGAATTAATTTCCTTTACATTTAAGGCTTTAGTATATCTTACTTTAAGATGGTGAGGGGGCAAAGGGAAATGTAGACTGTCCAACAAAAATGTTTTTGGACCTTCCAACTTATTACACTTGCTGATAGGAATGGAACCCGGTGGGGTCTTCTGCTGTTCTAGCGCATTCACTTTGAGGTTCAACGTGCTGCATTCAGAGAAGCTCTTCTGCATATCACTGTTGTAACGTATGGTTATTTGATTTCCTGTTCGCTTGAGTCAGTGTGGATATTCTCCTCTGACCTTTCTCATTAAAAAGTTGTTTTCGCTACAAAACTGACGCTCATTGGATGTTTTTTGTTTTGCACATTAAATGCTAGAGACTGTTGTGCATTAAAATCCCAGGAGATCAGATGTTTCTGAGATACTCATATCACCCAGTTTGGTACCAACAATCATTCCGTGGTCAAAGCCACAGATCATGTTTCTTCCCTATTCTGGTGTTTAGTCTGAACAACAACTGAACCTCTTGACCATGTATGCATACCTCTATGCATTGAGTTGCTGCTGCATGATTGGCTGATTACATATTAGAATTAAAGACCAGGTGTACCTAATAAATATGTACATATGTGTTTTTGTTATATCTGCCGACAGTGAAGTTTTTATGATCAGCTGTACACTTCTAATTGGTGTCTATTAATTTTATGATTTAGTTTTTTTTAAAAAAAAATTATGTCTAAAATATACATGCTTTGCAGTGATTAATTATTCACTCTATTTACACTGTATTTAATAGATCTGACTATGGCAGTCATCTAAATTCTGCACTGTAAACAAAGGGTAACTTCATTTGAACCCTTTACAACAGAATAAATAATGTTCACAGATGCCACTCCATTGATGAATTATTGTGAAGTACGAAATGCGTTGGTTATGGCTTTTCGATTGTGTACAAGAAAACAGCTGGCTGTGACATTTGTTACATTTATTCTCAAATACTATACTATTAATGCCTTTCTGGCACTCCCATCTATTCCCTGTACACCCCTTTTCTGCTGGTGAACAAACAAGGAAAAATATATTCTGCTGCTTTCATTTCACAATAAGTTAAAGGGTAAGTAATTTGGGATAACAGTCTAGTGAAATGGCTACCTCCATATCTCTGTGGCCTGACTGAGAATACATCAGAACACTGTATCTATAGTTATCATAAACAGTGACTCAGAGACTTGTTGAGTAAATTCATACCGTTGTAAGCCCGTTGTCACGGGTGAACTCCAGAGCAGCAATATACATGGGGCAGATATATTCATTTGTCACAATATAAGCAGCCTCTGGATCCAGGCAGAAGTTAAATTCTGCACACACAGTCCTGTTTCCTCTGCCTGAAACACAAGAAATGTAACATAATACCTCTTATTTATTTCTTTTCAAAAAGACCTTCACAAATTGAGTCAGATTTATTAAAGGGGAAGATAAAGTAAAAAAATGATTTTAGCATAAGTCTAAGAAAAATGTACTTCAAAATTCCTATATGAAACAAAAATAATAAAGGACCATTTTCATTTTGACATTCTAGTTGGTCCTTTACTATGTAACAATTTGTTCTGAATTCATAGTAGAATTAACAATTAGTTTGGTTTAAGTCCATTACCTTCCAGATTTCCTCCCATTATGTACAGTTTATTTATCTTCTTTGGAAGAGTAGGATCCATTTTCACAGCCAGGGCCAGATTGGTCAAGGGGCCCAATGCTACCACACAGACCTTTATATGTGATAAGAAAGAAAAAAATGACACACAGATTTGTACATTGTTGTCGCATATGTCCCCCTACTATGGCTGTTCCACATTTCCATCAGTGCTCTCCAGTGTTCATTTACAAGTCACAAAATGTTATTTTTCTTTTAAAGTAAAGGAGTGTATGTCTTACCTGTCCCTCGTGCTGATTTATTATCCTTATAAGAGCATGCACAGCATCTTCCTTCTGTAAGTGCTCCAGTCCTGGGCTACTTGGGTCGCCTACATCTCCCAATCCATCACCTCCAAAGTGGGAAAACTTTGGATTTTTTACTCCCAAAAGTGAATGGGTTGCCCCACGGAACACTGGGATCTAGCAATTAAATCAGTACAATTGAATTATATTCCAATACTTCTGCCATCTATGCTGACATTATCCTCTGTACTTTACCCTGCCATCGTACACCTCGGATAACTATCCTCTTTCTCTATAATCCTGCACCCCATTCTCCCATTTACATACTTCCATCTATCCTCCCTTACTCCACACCTCAACCGTTTAAAAACTTTTTTCTTTACCTCTGTAATCTACCCTCCCATGACTAAAACTCTTCAATCCAACTATACTCACATTCTCTATACACATTTTCTCCACTTATCTTCCCTCTGTCCTTAAGTTTATACATAGACTCATACCTTCTTGCAATTACCTCCAAAGCCTGATCTTCCTCAAGCCAAAAGATACCCACCCACAGTTAGTTAATACTTAAATTTGTGTCTGTATTTTTCACATTGGAAGGGCTATTATATATGTTTTGCTTTTTATTTACACTCATGTTACTTAAATATTTCTTGCATGTTCTTGACATTTCACCAATTCCTGTGGGTAATGTGCAGGACTGTCAGTAGATTCATTTCCTTAATGAACAGTGCCATTCTTTCTCAATTTGTGTGTTAACTACTCTGTCTAAAAGTCTAGTTCCCTCTTTCTAGTACCCGAGTTATTCATATATTTACTAAGACACAGCACACTAGACATCTCTCCTGAGCATTGGTACCTAAAAATCATTTATTCTTCCAGCCCTTGCATCCGTAGTGATATTACACGTCTTGCATAATATGGCACAATGTGGTATTACCTCCATCCTGTTACACACGTGGAGAACACGCAAGACATTTCTGCAGACATGTTCAATGGTTGCATTCCCAAAGCAGCAGGTTATCCCCAGAATCTCAACTTCTGGAACTGCCAAAGCCATCATTAAAGCCTGAGCATCATCCACCCCACAGTCCACATCCACCAGCAGCAACCTCTTAGCCATCCTTCTGCAACAGGGAAATGCTTCACATTAGCAGGCAGATCACATTTCTCACTTCTTTATATAACTGAAGCCAAGGCACCTGGCCAGGGCATAAGCATTATCTAAATCTCCCAGAATACATGGCTCATCCTGTTAACTGCACACAGAGCAAAAGTCAACAAAGGTGAATAAACAGGTATTTATTAACTGGCATTACATATAGCATTGTTTAAGGCAGGGTTCATAACTGTCAGTAAACACAAGGCTGGTGGAAAGACAATATAGCTATTGATACAGGTACAAGGGTGGATTTCAGTAGTAAAGCCTCTATTGTTTTATTTACCCACGATATGGTAACACTGCAAGCACTGAAATCATGTGTTCAATTGTAAATATGTTGTGTAAAGAGAGCACTATTTGAGGAGTAATTACAATTAATACAGCTCTCTATAGATAATGGTCTTAATTATATAGACAAGAAATATTTGTTTAAGCAATGTATGTTTTACCGTCCATGTAGGTTACATAAATACTACTTAATAGATTACATATAGTTTTTTTCTCTTAATTTGCTAAATTCAAAGCTGGTAAGACTGACTTCATAGGTGCACTGGGCTGTGTACACTATTATCAAGATTGCAAGAAGTAGTTCAGTTGTGACCCTGTTTCTATTCCAGGAAATAAACTTGACAACATAGACTGGCATGGTGTTTCCTGCACTATGTATGGAAGGGACACCACCTGGGTCCTTTGCCAAAGAGAATGATGGATCTGGTCTTAAATCCTCATGAAGGAGTTGTAACGGCTGATATTCCTTTGAAAGTGAAGAATAGTTGCCATGCTCATTAGGTCATCATGTACACTGAGAGTGGACTGATCTTCTGCCAAACAAATTTCACAAACGATACTGTATGGGAGGAATATATAGGTGCCTCCTGCTAAAGGGATGTACATAATATCCTGCCCCCTGAATCAAGGTCCCAGCATTTATTAATCTCTCTCGGGCTAATTTTTGCTCTCCAGTTCAGATGACTTAATGGTCCACACAGATGGCACACCTTGGTGTGATCCAAGAGAAGGGGAAACGCTAGTTTTGGGCAGTGGTATCCACCCCTAATATTCTCCCCGCCGACCCAAAAAAAAAAAAAAACAAAAAAAAAACACCCGAGAGAGAGCTCAGTTTCGCCAGCGCTGTCCTATACAGCAGCCGTGGCGCTGTCTAAGAAGCATCTGCGGCAGTGCTGTATAGAATACAGCACCACCGCGGACGCTTCTTTGACAGCGCCGCGGCTGCTGTATGGGACAATGGCCACTTAGCGCAGGGGGGGGGGGGTTTCTAGAGACTCAGAAACCCCCCTGCGTGCGCCACTGATGGTGATTACATTGTGTTCTTGTACATTGTATTTTTGACAATAGAAATACATTTATAAAAAAAATAAAGTAAGCAACGCAGTAGTAAAACTTGCAGGAGGGCATACACAATTCACTAATTTAGTCATCTGAAGGTGTATAAAAACATTAGCATGTACTAAAGCAGTAGCTACATAAAACTTATACTTGTTTAGAGAGAGAGTGTGAGCTCCCTGCTGATTAGCATTGTTCAGGTAGAAGAGCTCACTTGCTTGTGATCAGAGCTGGGAAATCACATGCTATATAGAAGGGTCAATAAACACTTATATACATATATTGTTTAACTATTCATCTGACAGTATGTAACTCACCCGTTCTATGTCTCCCTGTTCATGTCATATGAGGAATAAGGCAGAAGTCTCTGTTTCCTTTTTATACACCAAAAACTCTATTTGGAATGACTCTGAAGTTACAGCAGGCCCTAGTGGTAAATGCGGTGTACTACCAAAGACAATATAAAGGAATTTGCTGATCTGGTTCCTTCATACTTACCCAGTCACATAAACACATTGGATTCATCCATTTTTTGGGCTGAACCATGAAACATGAGAATGCAGACCTTCAATTCACTAGGAACAAGTTACTCAAGAATACAAATCTTATTCCTTAGTGATGTCACTGGTTGGTAAATTGATAGGCTGCATTCACATGTATAATGATTAACTGTGTGAAGGCCATAGGAGCTTTCAAACTTACTATCATTAAGCCAGCCCTCAACTTATGTTTAGTATTGGATTATTACTACAGTCGGTCTGTGGTATTGATCCAATAGATTGTAAGCTTGCATGCAGGCCCCTCTTAACTCTTTATCTGTTTGTTACCCATATTCATTCTAATATATATTAGAATAAATATCTTTTTTTCATTTGCTCCCTGAGTAACATTGGGTTCATTTTATGATATTTTCATTATATTCTATAAGAGTGGGACCAACAATCACCATAATGTTCATGCATGGAATACATAATGTTTTTTTTCCTTCTTTGAGCATGGCTCCTCAGATTATTGTTGGTACAATACACTGTATATAGTTAGGATTTGCTTTTCTGTTAGAGCTCAAACGAGCAGGTATATTTCATGTTGTTGTTTGATTGCGAACAGACCAGAAAGTGTGCTGAATTTGATGCCAATAAAAGCCAGCCGGACTGGGTATAAATATTTTCCTGTGGATTCCTGGAGCAAGGCTATCGGCCCTGTGACCCCCACCTTCCGTGTCCAATTTACCTCTCTGCTGTGTCTACCTCTCTTCTGTGCTATGTGTATGTATGTATGTATGGGTGTGTGTGTGTGTGAAATATATATATATATATATATCTCATACTTGCCAACTCTCCCGGAATGTCCGGGAGACTCCTGCATTTTACGATAGTCTCACGGACTCCCGTGAGAGTGTGGCAATCTCCCGGATCTGCCCACCTCCTAGTGAAGTGGGCAGAATTAGGTCCCAAACGCCGCGATTCCCATTGAATCGCGGCGTTTGGCCCCGCCCCCGCTGTCAAATGACGTGTTTGCGTCATTACGTCACGGGTCCAAAATGACGCATATTTTGGAGCCCCGCCCCCCATCACGCCCACCTCCCCCGGCAGTCTCCCGGAAACCAACTTTCTAAAGTTGGTAAGTATGGTTATACTTGTATATTGGTTGGACTGTGCTTGCCATTAGGGTGAAGAGAAGTTATCAGGAAATGGGGGATTATGGCTGAAGATGAGGAGCAAAACAATATAATAGAAGAAAGGGTTTAAAATGGCATTGATATAGATTGATTTCAAATCTGCTGTTGACTTTGTGGTACTACAACTCCCAGCAAACTGTCAATGTATGTGCATTAGCTGTCATCCAGGTTAGGTGTAACTGCCACTTGTGGAGAGCAGATATTTTGTCAGTTCAGAGAATTCTTGAAGAAAGTCGTAAGGTCAGATTGCATGTACATGTTGTCAACAAGATTATTTGTGTGTTCAAGGGTAATTATTTGGGTTGTGCAGTAATCAGTAAAAAAAAGGATTTTACTTTCACAGTGTCTTTACCTGTTCTGCTTTCTGTTTGGAGTTATAGATAACTGTGTGTGCATCTTATTCTAAACTCAGGCTCACAAAAGTATTTGCATCAAGGTGTGACAAAATCCTGTTTTAAAGTGTGTTTAAGTTCACAAGAGCTCAAATGCAAAACAGACCAGATCATACCACAGCATTGTGTTTAAACTGTGTAGATTGCATGGGTGGACAGTGTGCTGTGTGCAGGAGGTTATTTTAAGTAGATCAGTGCTAGGAAACTTTCTGTGCTAGTAAACTAAATGGTATTGCTATTGGCAGTCTTACCGTACTTAAACTACTGCTGAGGTTTATATTTTTAATTGCTTGAGGTAGTTCACTAACAGGGCTTTAGTGTTATACGGGTTTATTAGGCTCTAAATGCTTATTAAAATGTACTGCCAAATTACCTTCTTATGATAGTCATTTTCTTTCTGCCTTTTGTGTCAAGATTGTGTTAGTCATTTTATCTTTTGTGACTGTTCATAATGAACGTGCCAGGGTGGCTTCTGCACTAATCCATAAGTTATTTGTCATTGAGTGTTTGTAGACATGGTGGTGGGCAGGGGGTCCCCAAGATCTCTCCCTTGTTTACTTGGGCAGATGGAGCTTTTAAAATATTTTGAGCCATGCAAAATACATGATTACAGAAGGGATATGGGATTTTTCTGAATACGTATAAAAATGGGGTAATTCCATTATTGTAAAGGAGTTAATATGGCCTAGCAGAGAGATTTCATATGAAGTGCATTTACTTATAGTTTATGTTTTTAAGTTAATGCAATATAGCAAAAGAGATATTATATTTTTAGAGAAAAGAGATTAATTATGGCTGGGTAATGTAATCTACTCAAATTAAATGTGAACTATGACTGAAGTGTATTTTAGGTTGGTAGGGAGAGATTATAAATTTTATTTACAAATACTAGGTCTCTCACAAATTACTATATCACATCTGATTTATTAGCACATAAAAGAATAAAGAGTATATATGCTTTAATGAGCGCAGTCCGGTGCACTCTCAGACTGGCTTGGTAGATCTGACTAATGTCCTCTTGCAGTCTCTTCACTCACCCCTTGGGCTGTAAAACCCTCTCTGGTGCTATAACACCATCTCTGGGTCATTGAATACTGTTATACTGCGTCTTGCAGCAACACTCCAAGGGGTATCTTTACATGCTCTCCCCTCTTTAGACCTAGGGACTCTATATAGCAGATCCTCAGTGCTGCCACTATTAATTGGCTCCACACTGCTTTATTGCCCCTCCCCCTTTTTTTCTTTCAGAGGCTCTTTATTACTATGGGGACTCCTTCCCCCTTCTTGTGGCTCTCTGAACTTGGGGAATCCTCTCCCACTTTATATACAGCCACGCTCTGAGGTAATTTTTCTACTCTTCTCTCAGTTATCATGTACTTTGACCCCTCGTGGCAGCAGGCCACGGACACACACTTCTTCTCAGCTTATACTGGCATTTATGTTGCTAAGCAACTGTTCCTGGTGTGTGTCTTCTGGGGCCTAGTGCTGGGGTCATACATTCAGTCATTGGAAGGTATGAATAACACCACCAGAGAGGTTGTTACATTTATAAATACATCTGGCCCAGGGGTCTTACCAAGTTTTGGACTAGCCCTAATAGAGAATTGTTTAATAATCTTTGGCCACAATGATAGAATTTAAGAGAGATTATCTCAAGTTCACTTAACACTATACTTGATATATCTTCCAGACTTCTAGGTCTGTTGTCTGAGTTTATTTACTAGTTTATCGGCTTTGTTTTTTAAGATAAATGTCAAATGGATGTGTTGTATTGTTAACCTGATGCAAAACAGTGACAACTAATTTAGTTAATTACAAAGAGAAGTGAGGAGTTTTGTGTGAGGTTTTGTGGCTTATTGTTTATATTTAAGTTGTTTTATTGAGTGTATTTTGGATTGTAGTTCCTCTTTTATTCAGTATCTGTTTAAGGTAGGAGACTAATTGTATAAAATGGCCATTTAAACAGTTGCACCAAATCAGAGTCTGAACTAGCGAATAATGGGCCCTGGTACAGGGAAGAGGGGAGGAAGAAACAGGGGCCCACAGCCTGCTAGATCCCTGTGCAGCGGGCCCCATTATCTCTATGGGCCCCGATGCACCAATGGTAGTTCTGCCACTGCACCAAATAGTAGCTAGATTTACATCAAGGATACTATTTGTTTAAAAAAATGCTAAATAGTTTAGAAGAGACAATTTATTTAATATTGGATGCATGGTTAAACCAGGTAATCTCATGAATGTTTGATGACAACACTTTTTGTAGGAACCATCTATCAGTGAGAATGAAGTATATTCTAGACTGGTACAGTCTATTTGAGGAAAATAATTATACCTGCTGGTTGGATGACGTATTCTCTTCTGTTATATCGGGTGGGGTACGTGTCCCCGACTCTGAGTAGAGCGATAAAGACTTACCAGACTTGATAAGGTAGAAGGTGGCAATGACCATAGGATGGGAACAGCTTTGAAAAGAGGACTTTGCAGAACACCGATCAATACAGAAGCCAGCACACAAAGTCATGTGACTTTCTTGGACTGTATTAATATTAGGGGTGTTTAATGAGTAATGCAGGGAGTTTGAAAATGTACCAAGTAGAAGGGTTGCTGTAAAATGTTTTACATTGTGCGGCTCCCTGCATTACTCATTAAACCCCCCTAATAGTACAGTCTGAGAAAGTGACACGACTTTCTGTGTGCCGGCTTCTGCAAAGTCCTCTTTTCAAAGCTTCGCTGTTCCCATCCTATCGTCATTGGCACCTTCTACCTTATTAAGTTGGGTAAGTCCTTGTCGGTGTAGTGGTAGATGCGTTAGTGCCTACCACCGGTTATATCAGCCAGTATCTCAGTCACCATAGTTCCCTGTAGCTGTCCCTAAACTTGGAGCTGAACAGGCTGAAGGATAATCAACTGCCAACAGGTGGGTTAATTTAATATTCGACATTCTAATGCATATACACGTTTATGTAGATAGTATCATATATATGCACTATTGGCACAGACTTTGGTCAAAATAATTGCAATGAACCTCTTCGTACAGTAATTGATGAGCTTCCCATTCTACTGCCAGTTTAGTCCACACTTCTTGTGCAATCTGCTCCAGTTCTCTCAGATTTGAAGGGTGCCTTCTCCCAACTGTAGTTTTTCATATTTCTTCACAGGTTTTCTATGGGATTTAAATCTGAACTCGCTAGCTTGTATGCCACGTCAAAAGAGTCCAGATTCTTGTCTTAATCCATTCTGAAGTGCTTTTTATAGTGTGTTTGGGGTCATTGTCCTGATGGAAGACCCCTGACCTTCGACAGAGACCCAGCTTACTGATACTGGGTTCAACATTGTGCTCCAAAATGGCTTTGTAATGTCCAGATGTCATGCACATGTTCAAGGCACCCAGTGCCAGATGCAGCACAGCAAGCCTATAACATCACTGAACCTCCTTGATGTTTGGCTGTAGGGCAGGTGCTCTTTTCTTTGAAAGCTTAATTTTGCTGACTGTAAACATATAGATGATGTGCTTTACCAAAAAGGTCTAGTTTGGTCTCCTCTGCCCACAGGACATTATGCCAGAAGGAAGGCATCACACGTTTCAAGAATCTATATGTTGATAAATATCCATCTCACAAAAACAATATGTATTTGGAAGAAAATTTAATTTGAAAAAAAGTCTCATCTCACTACCACAAGTACCTCACCAAGGTAGTGTTGATACATAGAGGAACAAACTTTGTTCTTACCGAAACCCCAGTTTAACAAGCTTATAGAGAAACGTGAATATATTGACTAAAATTATTATACTTTGAAGATAGAAGTCATATGTTTATGACTACTATCTGCACCAGAGTTTACATCTTTCCAAGATTTCAGTTATCATTGGAGCTAGGGAGTTAACTATCTATGTTTTCAATTCCGTAAGAAGGGATCAACACATTGAGGCTACAGCTTCAGGTCCCTGAACATAAGAGTCGGTCTCTTCAACATCTGTAGCCTGTTGGGAAACTGATACCCATTAGCTCAGTACCTCTACACTATTTTGGGAATAGCTGGATTGCATGAGTCTTGGCTGAGAGATGCTGCCTGCAGATCCAATGCATGTTTTCAGCTTTTTCTGTGACCTTATTACCTTTCCGCCCTTACACTCTCTGGTTTAGAATATTGCTCCTTTTCTGTTATGGCTGCTGTCTGTCCAAAGCCCCCGCATACTGTGACTATCCAAGCTCCAGCTCATGTACTTGCTTAAAGCTGCCTACTAGTTCAAGCATCACCGTCCACTTTATATCTGCTACAGAGTGAATATGTTAATAAACCAGCAGCATAATGGTTTAACAGGTACCCTGGATATATCATCTAGGCTTCAATCAACTGTGTTCTTTCCCCCAATTCAGTTTTGCCTGCCAGTGTTTTCATTTTCATACATCTTGTTAGATATTGAGGGCTAATCGCCCAATAATTTTATAGCCTGGCTGAAGGTGGGTTATATATTGAAAAGCACCATTATTTATCAGTGAGGCTGCTGTGGCCCTGTCCTGAACACAGAATCAACTGTCTTCTCAGGAGTAAGGAAGAAGGGGGGAGGGGTGCAAAGTGGGTGTTCAGGAGCTAGAGTGAAAAAGATGACCCCCTAGAACAGCGAGATTTTAATCAACGCAGGAGCCTCTGAGTCTTGTGTCCTCTCTCCTCACTTCCCTATTACAATCCCAAAAGTATCTCACTCAAAAATTAAGTTTTGTGTAAGATACGCGTGTATCCTGGAGAAATTTCTAGAGATGATGACACCAAGCAGAAAGCTTGAGGGGTTTATTGTTGTGTTATTAACAGAAATATATATGTCAGGCAAGTGGAAATATTATTAGCTTTGTTCTTGAAAGTTTGAAGTGACGAGGAAATTCAAAATAAATGGTAGAAAGACATTCAGTAATGGGGGCCAACACAGATTGTGAAAGATCTCGGTAGGATATATAAATTTGGGTATCATGCGCATAGAGGAGATACTGAAACCCAAAGCAGATTATTCGTTTTGCAAGAGATATGGTATATAGAAGAACGAAAAAGGCCCTTGGATACTCAAACTGGTAGATTGAGAGAAAGAAACATTAAATAAAGTAAAGGAACGGCTTGATAAGTAAGATGAGAACCTGGCTTGAATAGTGTCTGGAAGATCTACGGAATGCAGCTGTCTGTATGAGAAGTGAGTGGCTGACAGGGTCAAATGCAACAGAAAAGTCCAGGAGAATTATAAGTGAGTAGTAGCCTTTAGATTTATAAGTGATCAAATCACTGACCACCTTAGTGCAATCTCTTTGGACAGCAGGGAACTAAAGGCTGACACAACCTATGCCAATAGGTTGTTTAAGGAAAGGAAGTGTGTTGGCAAGCCTCTTAAGAACCTTGGGAAGAATGTCAACTTGAATGAGAATTTGGGTTAGAATCAGATTTATTTTTCCAGAATAGGGGTAATAACTGTATGCTTAATAATAATGGAAAGATAACCGAAGATAGACAGATTACAGACTCAGGTGAGCACAATAGACAGCGAACATATGATTTATGGTGGTTGAGAGAATAGATAGAGTGTTGGGATCAAATGAAGAGAAGGTGCCAGAGGTCACAGAAATGCAATTGAGCATGTTGCTGCTTGGGGCGGTGGATACCATGTCATATCAAATCTTGTCAATCTAGTCAGAGATGTTGCCGTGTAAGGGTTGAAATTTAAATGTATAAAAGAGGTGTTTTGGGTTAAAAGTCAGAGCAGAGACCACAAATTGGAAGAATATTTGTTTGTCAGTGTCTACAGTAGTAGTTTTGGTAGGAGTGGTAGATATCAGTGATTTGAGGAAGTTATGAGAAGAATGAGACTTTTGATGTCCTACCATATGGGATAATATTCGATGTACACGATTTTTGTATGTTGCGGGTGAGAATGTTATTGATCATAGGTTACTATTAGAGTATAAATAAGATGTAGGTTTGCCAAATCAAGCCAGGAGAATGTAAAAACAAGTTAAAAAAAATAACTGAAAATAAATTTCTGCAGGTATGAGGAGGCTTAGAGTTAGAGTCCTAAAAGTTGGCTAAGATGGGTCTTAGAGAGGGAAAGGAGTAGTACAGAAATCAGAAACTAAACAAAGTTGGGACAAACAATCAATACAGTGGCATAATGAGTAGAAGAACTGGTCCACTGGGAAATGCCAAGCAAACTGATAGTGGGATGTGAGAAACTGAGACTAAGGGCTAGATTTACTAAGCTGTGGGTTTGAAAAAGTGGGGATGTTGCCTATAGCAACCAATCAGATTCTAGCTATCATTTTGTAGAAGGTACTAAATAAATGAAAGCTAGAATCTGATTGGTTGCTATAGGCAACATCCCCACTTTTTCAAACCCGCAGCTTAGTAAATCTAGCCCCAAGTATCAAGGAATACAACCGTTTTGTTAATTGTTGGGGTCAGCCAGGATGCTTGGAGATCACAGCACCATACAGAGAGGTTTTGACAATCTGGATCGTATGTACTCCAAAGATGGAAACATGAGTGACTGAACAGATGAATGTTAAGGTGCAGCGTTGGGAAAGGACAAGTCCAATCTCACCTCTTTAACTTCTTCAAGGCATGGAGTTGTGGATAAAGTGAACACCATTGTGTGAAGGTGCTACAGGCAATACAGTGTCTGATCTGTGTCAGCCATGTTTCTGTTATTACTAAAAAGATGAGGCGGTTTGGGAGGAGAAGGTCAAAGATGGAGTTCAGTTTGTTGCAGTTTGTGCATTCCGTTTGTGCACATTTAAAGGGCCTTAAAAGTGATGTGAAACAGGTGATATGTGGGATATAAGGTTTCCTGGAATTCTATAGTGCCGTAGTAGGTAGAGTGTGATAAAATGAAGGTGCAATTACACAAGTCCAGTGCAAATTAAGATTTGTACGGGGCCCCATGGCAAATAATTTGTGGGGACATCTGCCACTAAAACATCATGTCCATGCACAGATCAGGCAAACACTGCTGCCTGCATTTAATGCTGCTCAGCCTTATCAAAGCTCCAGGCAGTGGGAATGCACTGTGCTCTGAACAGCATACGCAGCGCTGCTGACCTATACAGAGGGCGACAGGAGCAGCACTTTGAGTCCTGCAGGGCTCGACCAAATGCACATCAAATACACCCCACTGAATAACAGAATCAAAAAGAATACATTAACTACATGGTCAAAGCATTTATTTTTTAATATTACAAATACATTTCAATAAAGGACCAGCAACAGTTATAAGCATTTAAAAAAACCACACCAACACTTCTGTAAAAAATATAATCTTACAATCATTTTTTCCCCGCTATATGACTATATAACCCACCTATAGCCCACATACCTTATTCCTTCCCTGTGATCACTGTACCATAACACTAGAGTAGTCATTAGCTCATAAGGGAACCAGCTGCTACAGTAACGATGTTTGACCGCAGGGGAGGGCAGAGATTTGCCCTGGGATTGGGCCCCCCTGTTATGTGGGGACATCAAGGCTAGTTCCTCAATTGCCCCTGCTATAGTCTGGTCCCATCCAAGTCACTTATGGCTTATAAAAAAAATAAAGGTTGTACTATCTTTTATTAATTAAAAAATGAGCGCTGCAAACTCCCTCCTGTATATAACTACTGTATATAGTAATGATGGGCATCCTGCTATACTTCAAGGGCTGCCATCTGTGGCACTCCGACCTTACCCTTAATTTCAAGAATGAAAAAATGTCCCCGATTGCTATATAATGGCCCCCATGTCACAGACATTCCACTTGCTCCAAAAAAGCCTGACATGACCTCAGATCCAACATGTACTCCAAAATTCCCCCACATACCACTCACACTTCCCTACATGTCCCCAACATGCCCCCTCATATCCCTCAGACCTCCTCATATACCCCCACGTGCCCCTCAGACCTCCTCATATACCCCCACGTGCCCCTCAGACCTCCTCATATACCCCTCATATACCCCCACGTGCCCCTCAGACCTCCCCATATACATCCACTTGCCCTTCAGACCTCCCCATATACATCCACGTGCCCCTCAGACCTCCCCATATACAACCACGTGCCCCTCAGACCTCCCAATATACATCCACGTGCCCCTCAGACCTCCCCATATACATCCACGTGCCCCTCAGACCTCCCCATATACATCCACGTGCCCCTCAGACCTCCCCATATACATCCACGTGCCCCTCAGACCTCGCCATATACAACCACGTGCCCCTCAGACCTCCCCATATACATCCACGTGCCCCTCAGACCTCCCCATATACATCCACGTGCCCCTCAGACCTCCCCATATACATCCACGTGCCCTGCAGAACTCCCCACGTGCCAGCAGAGAGACTAAGGGTCGCATTCACTAAGGCACTCTGTCCTCTTGTGTAGTATACAAGAAAAGGCGTAACTACCATAGTAGGTGCAGCAGCCATAGGGCCCACAGCCCTTGTCAATTTGTCTGGGGTTTTTTTTTAACCCATGGGTGCTACATAGAGGCCTTTAAAATGTTTGCCATGAGACCCACAAAAGTGTAGTTACACCTTCTGTACAATCAATACAGCAATATGAGGATTTCATCTGAAACTACAAAGCAGAGTACACTTACAAAATACATTTTAGGATTACCATGGATTAAATTACATGGTAATTCTGTTATTTACCATGGTAATTTTATACCATTTATCACATGTGATAAAAGCCAATGACTAGGTTATGTATGCTTAATGTGGCAATGTTTGTAATATTTTTATTTTCAAGCTCAGAAATAGGTAGTAAAACTCCCTGTAGAAGCCGCCTAAGTGCAGCTACAAGATCTACAATGTGTCATTCTGACCTCACAGTTCCCAGTCATCATTTACATTAGAAACACACACACTGTAGGATAAGTAATTGATATAAACAAATTGTACCTGTCTGTTACTTCAGACTTCTCACAGCGATGATCCAAGAAATCACGTTTGTGTTCCTGTTACAATTACAAAACAATATTGTTGCAGCTCATATTAAAATACAGGTTTGCTGAGCAGTATTAGAAAATAATGCCAGTAAAAGTGTTGAGTCATCTGATCAAAGTGCAACTCTGCGCACATCCACTCCTAGTCAAAGGAGAAGTTATTTTTCCAGCTGGTAATGAAACCAGACCATCAACAGCAGTTATTAAGAAATGCTTAAGGTTAGCATTGCTGCCTCACCACACTGGGCTCATGGGCCCAATTCCAACCAAGACCCTACCTGTGTGGAGTTTGTATATTCTCATCATCATCATCTATTTATATAGCGCCACTAATTCCGCAGTGCTGTACAGAGAACTCATTCACATCAGTCCCTGCCCCATTGGGGCTTACAGTCTAAATTCAATAAAATACATACACACAGGCAGAAATAGAAGAGAGACTAGGGTCAATTTCATAGGAGGCAATTAATCTACAAGTATGTTTTTGGAGTGTGGGAGGAAAACGGAGCACTCGGAGGAAACCCACGCAAACACGGGGAGAACATACAAACTCCACACAGATAAGGCCATGGTTGGCCTCATGACTCCAGTGCTGTGAGACAGAAATGCTAACCACTAAGCCACCATGCTGCCCGGGTTTCCTCTGGGTGCACTAGTTTTCTCCCACACTCCAAAACATACTTGAAGATTAAGTGGCTTCTGAAAAAAAAAAATCGACCTACTGTGTGTATGGTATGGAATTTAGGGGTCTATTTATTATTGGGGGCCGTAACTATTATTATTTATCATTGCAAATTAAGAAGAACCCCCCTCCATGCTAATTATTTCCTATTCACTGGCAGGCTAACTCCAGCCAGTGAAAGGAGGAAGTGCTATGCGCATGTGCGGCTAATGCTGGAGGGTGCAACTGAAGCTCATGTTAAAGTCAAGTAACTCACAGCGCTGTGGTCATGAGTTTGATTCCCGACCATGGCCTTATCTGTGTGGGGTTTGTATGTTCTCCCTGTGTTTGTGTGGGTTTCCTCCGGATGCTCTGGTTTCCTCTTACAATCCAAAAAACAAACAAACCCCACCATACTAGTAGGTTAAGAATTTAGACTGTAAGCTCCAATGGGGCAGGAATGATGTGAGTGCATTCTCTGTACAGCGCTGTGGAATTAGTGGTGCTATCTAAATAAATAAATAATAATGATGCAACGCCATCCTGAGATGGTGTTACTATGTTGCTTAGTGCTTTTTTTTTTGCAGAGTAATAAATCACCTAATCCTGTTGCTCCCATAGAGCGCCAGGAAATAAATTACGATTGGAGAAGTGTCTGATTTCTCTGACCTTAACCCTTTGTTAAATAAGAAACAGCTGTGAAATAGCCTTTTGCCAGCATTTTGGCTCTGGTTAACTAGAACCCTTAGAATGTAAGCTCCAATGAGACAGGTACTTTTGTGTTTGTCATCTTTGTTAAAAATAATGGTGTACACATTTTCAATGATATATAAGGTCAATTTAAAATGCGCTCTCCATCTATTCACTTAAATTACAACAGGTCTTATAGGCCAATTCCACTATATAAAAATTAACTAACCACTATCACCTGCATCCCCTTCTCCACCCTTGATGTAACCATAACCTTGTATGCAAAGATGGGTGAGGTGGTGCGAACCCTCCAATGCGTCATGTTGCCTCTTCAGTTTGCTGACGAAATATTTAGGGGCACATTGATCAAAACTCGCAAAATATGAAAAATAGTTTTTAATCCTTATCGCATTGATAAGGATTGAACTATTTCTCATATTTATTAAAAAAGCAACACAGGAACAGCAGTTCCGAAAAACTGCTGTTCCTGTGAAGTGGAAACATACTTACCACTGCCTCTTCATTCCCGAAGCAGCATGCGATGAACGGGGCTCCTCTTCTGACTCCAGTGCGCATGCGCCGAGTGAACCCCTCGGGCATGCGCACAGACATCTCTGCTCTCGCCTGCAACTAGTTGCAGAGAGAGAGCGGTGAGTCACAGGGAGGGATCATGTGATCCCTCCACGCATGCGCTGTCCAGCACTGCTCTTCGGAGCAGAGCTGACAGCACTGAAACTTTTCATTAATAATAATGTACGTCTGATTCATGTTTGAAAAATTAATTACATTTATTGTTAAATAGCGTTACTGAGCACTCCCCATACATTGTTATGGGGAGTGCTCAGTAAAACGATAGGAGATGCAAAGCAGCAGCAATGCTACTATCATAAATAGCAAAATAGTGTTTAATCAAGGGGAAACCTTTGATAAATAGGCCCCTTAGAGCACTGGAACTTGCAAATATCCCAGTTACGTTGACGCATGACACATTGCCCTGAGAAACCAACATTAGGCTGTGCTGCAGCAAATTACTCACTGAAGGTGCGAATTTATCCGGGGTCCTTCTGGTGCAGATGATGATCCTGTCCCCTAGTATAGGGAAAGATTCCCAAATATAGGGATGGATCCTCGCGCACATGAGGTAGGTGATGTATATTTTAATTTACATACATTAGAATTGTCATTTAAACAGCACGTGTGTTCCACACTTTAGGCAGTCCGTTCCGAACAATGATTTCTTTTACAACATTGCCATCTTCAGACCATAATTAGTATTGCTCTACATTCAAAATATGGAGCAAAATACATTGTGGTATGGATTAAGACTGCTTTGAACTGTATGTACTGTTTTTAAACACATTACACTCTGCCGCATACAAGCCTTGATTGGCTGATATCAGGTCAGAACCATAATCACACAATCTGCCTGTTAGACGATTGTATCTTGTCTGTAAAGATCACATATTCTAATGATCTCTGTTTAAATACAACACCTAGCCCCAAATCCTGATTATTTTTTAAGGGCCCAATTTGCATTCGTGTATTAATGTATATTTTCACCAGATAAATACAATTTAAACCTGTAAGTCAGTCAGTAATAAAGAGGGCAATAAAAACATATTCATAGGCAGCATAGTTAACTGATCCAGCAGTCCGCATTATAATCATTAACGGTATAAATCAGTGTACAGCAAGTGCACTATCGATCTCCATTTCATTAAGAGATTTTTAAACAAGGAATGTGTATACAGGAAAAAACAAGCAGCTTGGACAGATGAATACAAACCTTCCACTATCCTGGTTTCAGTTGTACAGTACTGACCCTACCGCCGTCCGGACTGCCGGAAATGTTAGGAGGTGTCTGAACATCTACTGCTGAGTGTCTGTTAGGTTCATTACTCATTGCAACATATCCGAAAATGCTTAACTAAAATCACCACAATGATTTACAGGGATGTTAGAGAAAGGGTACTATACATATCCGTCACAACATATCTATGTATTGTAAATTTATTATACATTAACTAATTAATATGTTCGTAAATATATGCAGGGAAAAAGCTTTCCAAACTACAGTGGTTGTTTAATGATCTGTTGTATACTGCAGTGAACAGTAGATAAATGATCCTGCAATGCATTTTCGTTCCAGCAGGTGGACGCCCTTCATCACCTCAGAAATGAGCTTTGTGTTTATTTTTAGCTATTCCAAGAAATCTGGTGCATATCTAGAATTGCAGCAATGCACTTGCTCAGCACTTGAAAGGTATTGTTTATTTATCTAGTGATAATTAACGTGACTTAAATGCTTTTCACAGTTTGTGTAGAGGTGCTGGGACAGTGTGTTGACAGCTCTCAAATGCCTATACATGTCAGTTACAAATATAAAAAGTTCGAAACACAGCATTGTCTTTTGATTTGCAAATAGTCACCCAGGACATTTCTGTCACTCCTAGTTCATTTGTGCAGTAATGCTCTCTAGACTAAAGATATGTATTTACCAATTAGGAAATCAGGAAGTGAAGAACATGAAATGCTGAAACAGGACTTTGTATTTATTGCCTTTTGAAAAAATGCAGCTCAATAATTGATTAGTCTCATAGCTGCAAATGGTGAGGTATCAACCAGGGCCATAACTAGGGCTGTGCAATAGGGGCGACCGCCCAGGGCGCAATGCTGAAGAGGGGGGTGCAGTTTAGAAATATTTTAAGTTCATTTGGCTAAAATTGAGGGATAGGGGGACGGCATTTGTCTTTTTTGCCCCAGGCACTAGAATTCAAAGTTACAGCTCGGGGTATCACTGCTGATCAGTCGTTGAAGTGGAAATTTAGAAGTGGCTGTATGGCATACCATCTTATACCAGTCCACTTTGGTAATGTTATCAGCAGCAGTGGTCAATGTGGCATAGCCCTGAGCTGTATAAGCAGACTTGTTTTTTAAATTAACATCAAACTTATTTTATATTGGCACAATGCTTAGCATTGTGGCCTAACAGCACTGGGGAGACTGGTATGATTCACACCACGGCCCTACCTCTGTGAAGTTTGTATCTTCTCCATGTGTTTGTGTGGGTTTCCTCTTGGTGCTCCTGCCCACCTCCCCTTACAGTCCAAAAACATATGGTAAGGTTTTTGTCTGGTGGTCAAAAGGGACCCGTGTGTGTACTTGCATTTTTATACTTGTTGGGGCACTCACCTGCCCACACAACCAACAAAGTGTTTCCCACAAAGCCAGGTGCTCTGGACAGGCTATCCAAAGAGATAAGTGCACCCACATCCACATAGGAACCCCTACAGACACTCACTGCTGCTGGCTGGTTTGTATCCCACAGAGGAAGCTATCACTAGTGGCAGTGGGCAGTTAGTGACTGATGTGTTCTCAGCAGTCCTCAGCTACATGCAACTTGTTTGTAGATCCATGGTGGCAGCTTACCAATGTCTGCACAGAAGACATCATGTAATATCTCTAAATCAGTGGTTGGCAACAGGCAGTCCATGGGCCCGCCAAGTCTTCACCTGTGGCCCACTAGCCAGCTACTCCCAATCTCCTCAGTACAAGAGCAGCTGTCTTCCGTGTCACATGATCTCCTCTGCACAGTGCAGTAGGTCACGTGTCATACTCGGAGTAGGAGGGAGTACACGGTGCTCTCCTTTACTGCTCTGTGCTGCCCATTTGGAAGCTGGAGAGTCACATACACGACCCTCCTCCTCTTTCACATTCCCTATCACTGCTCTAAATAGTTCTTGCACATCCTCCTAGTTTCGAACTGGAAGCCAGAAGGAGATTATTACTGCAGTCAGTGGTTCCCTGTCACTGCTGAGTGAGTGCGGGGCTTTCGGCTGTCATCTGCAGTCCTGCATATTCACCTGGCAGGGACAGGGTAAAATCAAATTGCAACATAAATTACATTTGAGGAATCTAATCCTAGAAATTGGGGCCTGTGGTCTGGATGGCCAGACCTAGCGACACCACTGATATTGTGATATCCTCGGTCACCCCCACACAGGGGAGGGCTGGCAAGTTTTAGCCCGGGGGGCAAGACTCGACTCAGCAGCTTATTTTAATGGAAGAAAATTCAGGTGGCCCAGTGACACAGCCCAAGGTGGCTTACTATGAGACTGGCCCAGGGGGCAGATGCCCTCCCTGCCCAGCCCAGCCTGCCCCTGCCCCCACAGCATGCATGTGAGCCATGCAGGAGGAGAGGAAATTATCAGTTGTTATCTGCATCTGCTCTAATCGAAGCAGCAGTCCACCCATAGTGTGGAGGTGTATGTTGTAAAGGGCACATGCTAATTAATCTTTTATATGCTCCAATAAGTTTATCCTGTTTTGCTTTACCATGCATATCAAAAATACTGTGTACTTTTCATACAATGTGCCATAGAATGCATATGGCGTACTAGGCATACCCCTTGGATGTGCTATGCACCACATGCTAAATCACATTATATGTAAGCAGTAGTGTGCTTTGTGCGCCTCACAAAATGTAATTTTCTTTTTATTACACATAATTTAATATTAAGGATGACACTGTAAAATGCTGGAAGAAAAGGCTTAAAAACATAAAAATCTACATTTATTGTATTTTAAATTCACTTCAATAAATACAAATAGGACACTAAGAATTGTACTCTTTATAAAGAAAAAGGGATGTGGTATTATACATATAGTCCATTTGTAATAATAGAGACATTGTAGGGAACAAAAACTTCTGTAGGTCTGTCCTTGGAACTAGATCCACTAAACTCCAAATTATTATTTGTTTTTAAATAAATGTATTTTTTTTTTTTGTGCAACTCCCTCGCCATTAATGTATATGAAATATTCCAAGGCCTCTGTGGGAATTGGGCAGTCATGCTTTTCCAGGGCTGTACAGTAGAGGAAGAGAAAGTAGTGGTTTGAAAAAGAGGAGGGAAGTTGTATTTTTGTGGCTGCTAGCTACTGTAAATGTTTCTAAAATGATGTACAAGTATATAGAGCAAGCTTTCCGATCATTTGAAAAAAACCCACAATCAATAGAACACAATGTTTATCAATGTTGAACTATTAAAGGAATCTGCATTAATGTATATCCAGATTATATTTCATCTATAAGAGCTGGCAATATGAGAGACTGAATACAAAAAAATCTGTATTACTATTAATGAAATGTAACAATACAAACATGTTTGAAAAATAAACAAAATTGTTTATCTATATCTTTATACATCTATTACATACTGCAAAAAACCTTGTACTATATTATATTTAGAGATTCATTCCTCCACGTGAACACCAAAAAGCCCAAGGGGTAGATTTACTATAGAGCAGTTTTGTAAAACCAACTATTTTTGGCAGATTTTTAGGCGGTTTCAGAACAACTGAATTTACTAAAAGCCAAACCACTTGAAAACCTGAAATCAGCAGTTTTACATCTCCGTCCTGATTGTTAACATGATAAGAATACAAGAGTTATTAAGCTGCGGTTTGACAAACCACCGGATTTCATTTTTCATTATATTATTATAATTTTGCCTCTTAAAATGAGGGCAAATTTAAATTTTTATTATACGTTATTTATAAAAATCAATTATGTTCTGAATGGCAAGATAGCTCAAACAGGTTCACTTTACCATAATAAAAATACAAAGTTACATTTCTCAGTGAAGCAACTACATGGGTCTTCTAATTTATACTTTACAAGAGGTTTTCAAAAACAGGTGCCGTGTAAACGTTGCCCTAGTGGGAGATGTCATACATTTACAAAACATTTTATGGCAGTTTATGAGGCAATCGGTAACCTCATCTATATACCTCATCTACCCTAAGCAACCTTATTTTTTTGGGTATTAAGTATAATTTTTTACCTAACAACCTTATTTCTGTTTTTCCTTCTTTCTAAAACATTAGATGATGTCAACAAAAACCATTGGCCATGTTTTCTGAAGCTGAAAGTGAGAATGTCATTAGGAGCTCATTGCAATAGATGCATGAACAGTGAATTCTTAATGACTCAAACAGCAGGGAAAGGCATTTCCTCTTAGAATGTCACATGCCTTAATATTTTAATAATCCTCCATCTACAATACACATGGCAGAGTTCAAAGATATATTATTCTGTTTGTTATTCATCTCTGTAATGTACAAACATACAGCATTATTTATGGGGGAAAGAAAATACCTCACAGAGACTCATTTTTGTTCAATTTATGCATATATCCCATTTTGATTTATGACTGGTTATTACTTAACCCTGGAGTTAGATTTTGATTATATTGTAATCCTTTATTTGATAATACTTATAGGACAAATGGAATTACATTTTATAATAAAACATAGGATAAGTTACACTCCTTAATGTCCAGAGGAGTTTAGTACCTCCATGAAAAGAAGAGACTTCTGGGAAATACCATTCACATCATAGCCCTTTGAGCCAATGCTTTACACAATGAGCATTCAGATTATGACATGAGCCAGTGTTGGCATAGGATTCTGTTTCACCTTAATTTATGCTGATTAGTGCAAGGAAGGGTTTTCTACTCTGCATGTGAAGCACTTCAGAGATGAATGGACTCACTGAAACTTTACAAAGAGTTAGTTCAAGGAGTGAATTTATCAAGCTGCACATCGGGGCCCCTATATATACAATATATATATATATATATAGGGGCCCCGATGCACTGCTTTTTTTAAATGTACTCGCTCAGTGACCCTTGAAGTTTTTCTTTTGCAGGATTTATTTTTTCTGCAGGATTATTTATTCTTATTAAGAGCCTTGCCTATGGTGCCCCCTTGCCCGTGGGGCCCCCGGGCACCTGCCCATCGTGCCCAATGGAAAAGATGGCCCTGCCTACAGCAACCAATCAGATTTTATTTATCATTTATTGAGGACATTCTACAAAATGACAGCTAGAATCTGAGTAATTGCTATAGGCAACATCTCCACTTTTTAAACCTGCCAGAAACTCGCAGCTTGGTAAGTTTCCCCCCAAGTCTTTTCATTGTTTAGGTGAGAACACCTCAGTGTCCAGGCAAATATTCACATACGTGTGTTGCATTGGTTTAATTAATGTCCTAGACATGTGCAGGAGTTGATATTCTTGATTGGACAAAAAGTGCTGTCTACCTTGTGTATCCCTCAGTTCTTACCTGCCTCTGAGATGTACACAAGTTGCGTCACAAGCTTACATACACAGTCTGCTTCCCTGCAGGTGTATGAAGAGTCACTGTCCCTGCAAGTTAGACACTTGGCCACTGGTTTAAGTGTGAAGAGGGCACATGACTGTCCTGTGACAACCAGCTGGATGCCACTGCCAGCCTAGAGGAATGAAAGGAACAGGTAAGAGAATCACTTTTGTATATTCCAATACTTCCATTATTTCTATTACTTACATGGGATGGGAATATCAATAACAAGGAGTACAACAAGGGGTCTAAGGGGATTACAGGTGGACATCCAGACAAGGGTTCCTTTTGGTAGCATATTGGAACACCTATCTCCATCTGACAGTCAAGGCAGCCATTTTATGGGCTGAGCCAATATTCATCAGAAAGCAGCCTATCCATTGACTAGGAGCTAGTCCTTCATGAATATTTGATCTTAAAGTCCCTCTGTGACGTCAGTACAATAGTCATTGGTGTGTGCATGTGTGTATATGGGATCTAGTTAATTTGTCGATGCTGAACCTGTTCACAGTCAGACTGTCGACACTCAGAATATTGAAAGGTTCACTGTGTATATTTGTCTAAAATGGCATCATTGTGAATGTCGACAAGTAGTAAAGTTGACAAAAACAATGTCAACATTCAAATGGTGATGCCACCGCCAGCCGGGGGACCTTTTCACAATACAGCCGCCATACCCCCCAGCACAATACACTAAATAATACAGTAAAAAAAATGTCAATACATAAAAAAAAAGCGTGCACCTCTCCCCCAAACAGCTTAACCCTAGTGCTGCCAGCCTAGGCTGATACTAGCAAAATTAGGGGGTTAAAAAGCATGTTGTCCACCCGATTTTACTAGTATCAGTAATGGTGGCACTATAGCAGGGGAACCCGCAGTGTGGGCCTCCCTGCCTTCATCACAGCCAACCCCAGGCTGGTCAGCACAGGGCTGGATTCCGTAGGGAGCTTGGATCAGAAAAAACAAAAAGCATTCCCCCTCCCCCTCTACCAGGGGTACCCAACCCTGTGCTGAAAGCACTAGGGCTTTTCCCACACCCATGGGCAGTGGGTGTGGGGCAGTTTTGACCCAGGTGCACTACAGGTTCCAGCAAGCCCAGGGTGCCACTAGCAGTTTGAGCATGTTGCTTGTAGTACTACAAGCACCAGCACACCAGCAAAATTGTTATTCTTCTGAAGCTGATCTAACTTGGACTACAAGTGCCAGCATTCCCTGGCACCCAGGGCTCACTGGGACCTGTAGTGCACAACATTTTAAAATTTAAATTTAAAAATTTACTTCATTTTGAAATTTTTTAAAAAAAACCCTGTAGTTCTCACCAACATCCGAGTTCTTCATCTGTAATCAATGCTTGTCCATAAAATAAAATGAAATGATATCGTGGGATCTTCTTTATGTATTGATGTTTTTTGTTCACTGTATTATTTAGTGTATTGTGCCAGCGGTGGTATTGCCTGGTGGTGGCATTGGCGTTTGTATGTCGACATTGTGACTGTCGGCTTTACTATCTTCCGACGGTCACAATGTCACCATTTTAACCACAAAGACACAATCAACCTGTGGACATTGTGGTTGACAAATAAGGTGATAATAGGAGAAATTCCATGATAGAAGTTATTTTGGTGACCTATATAAATAAAAATTGTTTTTATTTTACTCATTTATTTAGAAATAAACAAAATGCACTTTTCCATTATGACTCCTTTACTTTATTCCTAAACTTTCAGGCACAATTCCAGAGCCTTACTCTACTACCTCCCCTGTGTATAGGGGTGCCAAATTAATAAACGGCAAATGGCATTCCCGTTGCAGGGGCGGGGCCAAAATGACGCGTTTGGCTGCGCTCCGCCCCCTCCCGCCCTCTCGTCACGCCCCTCTTCCAGGGCTACACTTGCCGAAAGTAGGCAAGTATGATTTTCGCCCTTAAACAAGGCCAACTGTGTTCTTTTTGTGACTAGACTTAGAAAAGGCCTTTGATACCATCCTTTGGGAGTACCTCCACATGACCTTTGAGTGATTTGGCTTTAGGTGCAGTTGGGTGAAGACCCTAGAAATATATAATATAACCATCCAAAGACTCAAGTGAAACACTTTCAATTCCTATCACCTTCTTTTTAAAATCTCTAGAGGCACCATACGGGTTCAGTGGCGCACGCAGGGGGGGTTTCTGGTTCTCCAGAAACCCCTCCCCTCCGCGAACCAACGGAACTGTACAGCAGCCGCGGCGCTGTCAAAGAAGCGTCCGCGGCAGTGCTGTATTGTAGTATAATACAGCACTGCCGCGGATGCTGCTTGACAGCGCCGCGGCTGCTGTAGAATTCAGACTCGCCGTAATGGAGCTGCTGCAATATTATTTTTTTTTCCGGGGGGGGGCGGAAACCCCCCCTTCTAAATCCTGCGTTCGCCCCTCCGGTTTGCCCCTTATCCTCCCTCCTAAATTACATAAAGCTTTGGAGGTTTGGACCAAATGTTAAATATCATCGCTGGATAGGATTGCAGCTGTCAAAATTGTTATTCTTCTGAAGCTGATCTAACTGCTATACCTGTTCAAGACTATACTAATACCCATCCATTGGTGACCTATACATGACTTCCAGAGACAAGTCGACTGTTTAATTTGAGGCAAAAGAAAAGCTAAAATTCCCAGGAACGTGTGCCTCCTGAGTTTGAGTTTTTACTACTTGGCAGCAGAAGTTGCTCAAATTTGTCTTAGGAATAAGGAACCAACTTTGATCCCTTGGGGTCAATTTTAAGGCCTTTACATTGCTTCCTGCCTCATTGCCTGCATTAATGTGATTGTTGCAGCTGATCTAGAAGAATATTAGAATAGACATTAAGATTATAGTACATTTTATTACAATATGGGACAAATGCTAACTGAAATATAACCTAAACTCCCACTGCTGCCCACTCCAATTATTGTACCATAACATGCATTAGTAGTAGGGATGAGCGCGCTCGGATTTCTGAAATCCGAGCCCACCCGAACGTTGCGGATCCGAGTCGGATCCGAGACAGATCCGGGTATTGGCGCCAAATTCAAAAGTGAAACTGAGGCTCTGACTCATAATCCCGTTGTCGGATCTCGCGATACTCGGATCCTATAAATTCCCCGCTAGTCGCCGCCATCTTCACTCGGGCATTGATCAGGGTAGAGGGAGGGTGTGTTAGGTGGTCCTCTGTGCTGTTTAGTTCTGTGCTGTTTAGTTCTGTGCTGTTTAGTGCTGTGCTGTTTAGTGCTGTGCTGTGCTGTGCTGTGCTGTGTTCTGCAGTATCAGTCCAGTGGTGCTGTGTGCTGTGCTCTGTCCTTCTGAGGTCAGTGGTGCTGCTGGGTCCTGTGCTGTGTCCTGTTCAGTCCAGTGGTGCTGTGTCCTGTGCTCTGTGCTTCTAAGGGCATAGTTATTTCCCCAATATTCCCCTGTGTTTAAAAAAATAAAAAAAAGTTTTTTTTATAAAATACCAAAAACTACTTTAATATTTTTTAATTACCACAAAATTTTCACAACCAATCCTGCAGTATAAGCCCATTGGTACTGCAATATTACCAAGTTCACACATTCAGCAGTAAAAGTCCAGTGGTACTGCAATATTACAAAGTTTACACATTCTGCAGTATCAGTCCAGTGGTGCTGTGTCCTGTGCTCTGTCCTGCTGAGTTCCGTAGTGCTGCTGGGTCCTGTGCCGTGTCCTGTTCAGTCCAGTGGTGCTGTGTCCTGTGCTCTGTGCTTCTAAGGGCATAGTTATTTCCCCATTATTCCCAAGTTTGTAAAAAATAAAAAAAAAGTAAAAAAAAATAAAAAAATTAAAAAAAAAAAAAAATATATAATAATTATAACCAAATTTGCAAAACCAATCCAGCATTATAAGTCCATTGGTACTGCAATATTACCAAGTTCACACATTCAGCAGTAAAAGTCCAGTGGTACTGCAATATTACAAAGTTTACACATTCTGCAGTATCAGTCCAGTGGTGCTGTGTCCTGTGCTCTGTCCTGCTGAGTTCCGTAGTGCTGCTGGGTCCTGTGCCGTGTCCTGTTCAGTCCAGTGGTGCTGTGTCCTGTGCTCTGTGCTTCTAAGGGCATAGTTATTTCCCCATTATTCCCAAGTTTGTAAAAAATAAAAAAAAAGTAAAAAAAAATAAAAAATTTAAAAAAAAAAAAATATATATAATAATTATAACCAAATTTGCAAAACCAATCCAGCATTATAAGTCCATTGGTACTGCAATATTACCAAGTTCACACATTCTGCAGTATCTTGTGCTACATATAATGGAGACCAAAAATTTGGAGGATAAAGTAGGGAAAGATCAAGACCCACTTCCTCCTAATGCTGAAGCTGCTGCCACTAGTCATGACATAGACGATGAAATGCCATCAACGTCGTCTTCCAAGCCCGATGCCCAATCTCGTAGTACCGGGCATGTAAAATCCAAAAAGCCCAAGTTAAGAAAAAGTAGCAAAAAGAGAAACTTAAAATCATCTGAGGAGAAACGTAAAGTTGCCAATATGCCATTTACGACACGGAGTGGCAAGGAACGGCTTAGGCCCTGGCCCGTGTTCATGACTAGTGGTTCAGCTTCACCCACGGATCTTAGCCCTCCTCCTCCTCCCCCCCCCTACAAAAAATTGAAGAGAGTTATGCTGTCAGCAACAAAACAGCAAACAACTCTGCCTTCTAAAGAGAAATTATCACAAATCCCCAAGGCGAGTCCAAGCGTGTTGGTGGTTGTCAAGCCTGACCTTCCCATCACTGTACGGGAAGAGGTGGCTCGGGAGGAGGCTATTGATGATGTAGCTGGCGCTGTGGAGGAACTTGATGATGAGGATGGTGATGTGGTTATTGTAAATGAGGCACCAGGGGGGGAAACAGCTGATGTCCATGGGATGAAAAAGCCCATCGTCATGCCTGGTCAGAAGACCAAAAAATGCACCTCTTCGGTCTGGAGTTATTTTTATCCAAATCCAGACAACCAATGTATGGCAATATGTAGCTTATGTAAAGCTCAAATAAGCAGGGGTAAGGATCTTGCCCACCTAGGAACATCCTCCCTTATACGTCACCTGAATAACCTTCATAGTTCAGTGGTTAGTTCAGGAACTGGGGCTAGGACCCTCATCGGTACAGGGACACCTAAATCCCGTGGTCCAGTTGGATACACACCAGCAACACCCTCCTCGTCAACTTCCTCCACAATCTCCATCAGATTCAGTCCTGCAGCCCAAGTCACCAGCCAGACTGAGTCCTCCTCAATACGGGATTCATCCGAGGAATCCTGCAGCGGTACGCCTACTACTGCCACTGCTGCTGTTGCTGCTGTTAGTCGGTCATCTTCCCAGAGGGGAAGTCGTAAGACCGCTAAGTCTTTCACCAAACAATTGACCGTCCAACAGTCGTTTGCCATGACCACCAAATACGATAGTAGTCACCCTATTGCAAAGCGTATAACTGCGGCTGTAACTGCAATGTTGGTGTTAGACGTGCGCCCGGTGTCCGCCATCAGTGGAGTGGGATTTAGAGGGTTGATGGAGGTATTGTGTCCCCGGTACCAAATCCCCTCGAGATTCCACTTCACTAGGCAGGCGATACCAAAAATGTACAGAGAAGTACGATCAAGTGTCCTCAGTGCTCTTAAAAATGCGGTTGTACCCACTGTCCACTTAACCACGGACATGTGGACAAGTGGTTCTGGGCAAACGAAGGACTATATGACTGTGACAGCCCACTGGGTAGATGCATCCCCTTCCGCAGCAACAGCAACAGCTGCATCAGTAGCAGCATCTACAAAATGGCTGCTCATGCAAAGGCAGGCAACATTGTGCATTACAGGCTTTAATAAGAGGCACAACGCTGCCAACATATTAGAGAAAATGAGGGAAATTATCTCCCAGTGGCTTACCCCACTTAGACTCTCATGGGGATTTGTGGTGTCAGACAATGCCAGTAACATTGTGCGGGCATTAAATATGGGCAATTTCCAGCACGTCCCATGTTTTGCCCACACCATTAATTTGGTGGTGCAGCATTACCTCAAGAGTGACAGGGGTGTGCAGGAGATGCTTGCGGTGGCCCGCAAAATTGCTGGACACTTTCGGCATTCAGCCAGTGCCTACCGCAGACTAGAGGCACATCAGAAAAGCTTGAACCTGCCCTGCCATCACCTCAAACAAGAGGTTGTGACGCGCTGGAACTCCACCCTCTATATGCTGCAGAGGATGGAGGAGCAGCCGTATGTGTAGTGTAATGCAGACCTGTTGAAGGTTTTTTATATATTTTATTGTGGTGCCCAGTGCCCACTCCTCTACGCAGTCCAGGTACATTTATTGGTGCGAATCAAACAAGTTGATGGTTTTCTTATTATATATATTGTGGTGACCCACTCCTCTACGCAGTCCAGGTACATTTATTGGTGCGAATCAAACAAGTTGATGGTTTTCTTATTATATATATTGTGGTGACCCACTCCTCTACGCAGTCCAGGTACATTTATTGGTGCGATTCATAAAAGTTCAGGGTTTTTAAGATATTGTGGTGACCCACTCCTCTACGCAGTCCAGGTACATTTATTGGTGCGATTCATAAAAGTTCAGGGTTTTTAATATATTGTGGTGACCCACTCCTCTACGCAGTCCAGGTACATTTATTGGTGCGAATCAAACAAGTTGATGGTTTTCTTATTATATATATTGTGGTGACCCACTCCTCTACGCAGTCCAGGTACATTTATTGGTGCGATTCATAAAAGTTCAGGGTTTTTAATATATTGTGGTGACCCACTCCTCTACGCAGTCCAGGTACAATTATTGGTGCGAATCATAAAAGTTCAGGGTTTTTAATATATATTGTGGTGACCCACTCCTCTACGCAGTCCAGAAAGATACCTTGTTGCAACGTTTTGGACTAATAACTATATTGTGAGGTGTTCAGAATACACTGTAAATTAGTGGAAATGCTTGTTATTGAATGTTATTGAGGTTAATAATAGCCTAGGAGTGAAAATAAGCCCAAAAACTTGATTTTTAAACTTTTTATGTTTTTTTCAAAAAAAATCCGAATCCAATACCTTAAATCCGAACCGAGACCTTTCGTCAAGTGTTTTGCGAGACAAATCCGAACCTCAAAAATAACGAAAATCCGGATCCAAAACACAAAACACGAGACCTCAAAAGTCGCCGGTGCACATCCCTAATTAGTAGGCAATAGCTTTTCCTGGTCGAGTGTTCAAGAATTCCTGAAGGTCTCAGATCTGTGAAGTGGTTCCAGTGTGCTCTCTGTACACTTGCTGCAATTCAATAGGGATATACCAAATAAGGACATTTATAGATGTATACAAGTATGGCACTTTTTACTAACATTCAAGAGTAAACCTCCGCCATCCCTGGATATATGCTAAGGTCGTGGCCTCTATATTCTCTATATTTACATCTTCATTTTGGCCATCATACCAGATCTTTCACTTTCATTTTTATTCTCACTATTAAAACTTGTATCCAAACCCTACAATACTTATTCCTTTAATCATATGTTTATTTTCAATTACTCCCATCTCTACCTGACACTTATACATTATGGGCCTCATACAGCATTGGTTGCAATTTGCAAAAAGCATAGGAAATTTGTATAAGTGTTAGCATACCCAAACATTTTACGGGTGGTAGGGCATGCTGGAATCAGTAGTGCACCATGTAAAAATGTTGCAATATAACTTTTTCCTCGAGGGGGCCTGCAACCCTATAGGGAATTCAGCCACCGTCTGACCCCCCTAGGCTGGCATATGCCCTGGCACTATTGGCAATTTAAAGGATGGCCCCATGCTTTTGCCAATACCTGCAGGTATCTTGCACTAAGGGGGAAGCAGGAACAACAGATAGAGACGTGTTTGCCTGTGCTTCCATCCATACATGGGACGTAAGATGCGTGGACTACGTTACCAGCCCCTTCCCTTCTCCATTAATTAGAGTGGCACAGTGGACAGATATGTCTGTAATACTGCATACCAACTTAGACGTACGTTTTTCATGCGCAGTTTAGAAAAGCTTATTTTGCAATGTAATGTATTTTGCACTTGCAAGATGAACATATGTCCAACTATACATGAGCCCCTATATCTTATTTCTCTGTTTCTATTTTCACCTAATATCACTTACATGATATCTTCTTTATAAATACACCTGCATCTTATTACCTCAACTTCCCTTTTTTTTCCCAAAACCCCTTTAACTCCTAGCATCTAGACTCTCATGCCCTTCATACCTCATCATTGACAATAAAACTGGTGTTAAACGCCACTTTAGTTGTTGTTCTACATGACGTCAAGGGACCACCCACAGCAAGCCATGACTTCGATCAGATAAGTATTTCTTTTTCTAGTCTAACAAGGTGGATCACACTTAGTTTGTAGAACATACACAGACTCTTTTGCAATTGTAATGGCTTATACTGATTGTGAGAGGATGGACTGCCTATGCCACCCTGTCTGTTGTTGCTGGGAACCGGCTGAGCTTACTTTGCCACCGTTCCCTTTCGTTATCCCAAAAGCGCTCTCTTGCCGCAGTAGGAGGGGCTTATAATGTTGCCACCACTGAACTCCTTTATGGCGCTCAGAACCACGTTCCTTCTGGGTAACTGTCACTGCTAGTGTACTCCTCTGCTAGTACACTTAGCCTGATAACTCCGGACCTCTTACTATGGATCCGGGTTGCTGTGGATGGATCCTCCCTGGCCTATCACACTGACTAGAGCTGCAGGTAGCAGGCAGAGCGGTGGTACTGGAAAAACTTGGGTTCAAACCTCAGAATCAGCTGGAGAACGGATTAGATTTAGGATCTAATCGTCAGGTCACAGGATTACCGATAGGTTTTTGAAGCTGAGTGATGTTTATTGCTCAAGTGTCCTGACAAGGAAAGTGCCACTGATTTAAGGTATCAGTGGTCAGGTCAGATGGAACATCAGAATGATACATTTCAGTGTACAAGTCAGTGCATTTATACCTTTCAGACACATGCTATTTTTAGCATCAGGATATACTCTATTTACACAAACATAGATTTACATGCGTTGCAAAGCCACTAATATTTATACTTGGCTATTAAATTCTTAAAACCCTTGCTGTGATTTCCTGGATCTTATTTCAGAAACAGGAGACCCACTAGCAAGTCAAAAGGTCTGACTGGCATGAATACTTCAGACAGTCGCCGAATACCCATTCCCACAGATCAACAAAAAAAACAAAAACAAGCTAGTTTCCCACATCACAATACACCAAAGGCTTGGTAAACACAGGCTCATTGTATCAGATATATACATCAGAAATAGGCATATCCTATAGCAAGGTTAAACAAGAGACACATTTCTTCCCCTGGTCTCAGAAATAACGATTTCCTATCTCACAATATCAAAAAATAAGTGCCCTGCGCTATTTGCTTTAAATAAATTTTTACCAAAAGCTATTTAATAGTGATCCAGTCACACTGATCCCTAAATAAACTTGATAAAAAGTGATAGAGAGGTCCTCAACTATAGTAACCTACCTGTCCAGTGAAGAAGCATGTTCTCAAAGGTACTCAGATGCCCCCAGGACTTCAACTCAGAGTAGTAAAAGTTTATCTTGAGTATTAGGTGGTAAAAGCGTTCTAGAGACTGAGAGTGCAGTACACCAGCAGATATACAGAAGGCAAACTTGTACTTATGCAAATAGTTAAGGTCAGCCAGTGAACAAGGATAACTGTCAACAAGCCAAAAGGTTGGGGAAAGGCAGGAAACAAGGATGGTCCAGAGATAAGCTAAGACGGGCAGCAAACAGAACATCCAGGAATAGGCAGAGTTTCAGGGTCAGGTAATAAATCAGTAAGACAGTCAGCAAAACAGCAGTTGCACGCGGTACAGGCATAACGCTATAATTGGCAGGGAGGAGAGGCCCTCCCTGCAATTTAAATTCACGCTACCCAATCAGGAGGCTCCCAGGAATAAGTACCTGCCTCCTGCAGTGTCAGCGGAGATCACATGATTGCAAAAACTAATAGAACAATGTCCCAGGTTTCTGCCGGCATGGAAGACAATGCGAGCACCGCTTACAACATGAAGTGGAATCTTGGCAACCTAGCACCCAGCCGGAACAGAGCGAGCCATTGCGAGTAGTGCGGTAGCTGACAACAGCAACTGCCCAGTAGTTCTGATTTTAGTGGAACTGTTGTTCCAATTTACGAATTCAAAAAGGGACTGGCTTCATGGGCACAAGTTGGAGCATTGCAGGGTTTAACTGGATTGAGGTAGAAGTTTGAGAGGATTAGGGCAGAGCTTATTTTATGCTTTTGTAATGTATTTGGATTTCCCTCTCATGTTCTGTAAAGATGTTTGAGGCCCACTAAAGTTTGTGACACATTTGTATAAAATACAAAGCTTAACTCTGTAAGTCAGTGATTGGCCCTCACCTCTTATTAAATAAGTGAGTGGGAATGGTGAGGCATGTTTTGGGGCAAGTTGAAAGGCATTTTGGAGTAAATGTGAATGAAGATTGTGAGCGGGGTTTCAGTGTATTTATAGGGAAATCAGAAGGGAGTTTTGAAATGCATTTGAGATGTATTCTAAGGATATGTAGTGCCTCATTTTTTATTAAATGTATTGTTTTAACTTATTACTGAGATTAAGGGTGACGTGAGGGCTTTTGAAGATTAGAAGGCCGCACATGTGCCTCTTGTAGTGCTTAAACCTTGAAGATATGAAAAGGTGACCTTCTGCTCTTCATACACTTCAGCTGCAATCATGCTGTACAACCAAAAGATGTCACTGTTACCAAACACATTATTATCTCACACTGTAGTTTCTCTGTGGAAAATGGGATTGTGACACATTTTATTTCAATCATTTTTTTGGATGTAATATTAAATATGTACACTAAATTATACAGCCGTCAAATTAACACTTTCCTACACTTGCATTCATTTATGACATAATTTACAACAATCAAAGACTTTTGGAACGTATTGTGTCTCACTTAACAAAATGATCGTTTTCACATTTTGATAATAATAAATTGCCTCAAGAAATTAAAAGAAGGTCATAACATGCAGAATAGAAATACTTTTTTTTATAGCTCATACGGAAGATATTTGTAGGTGCATTTAACTGAGCTGGAGCAACTGGTAACCAATATGATCGTCAGTATATTCCAAATTGCACAGAATAGTTTAGAGATGAGTGTGCTGATCTTGTAGAGAACGGGGACCTGCCCATTTTTGTGAATGAGTCAGTGTGGGTAGTGCTGTATATGTGGGAACATTGTAGGTGACATTAACTGCTGTATAAAATGAAGTTCCTACATCCTGCTTGTTAGCCTTCCTGTTGCTACAGATCTGTTAACAACAGACTATTGTTCGCCCACAGGCAATCCAACTGAAAACTGTGTCATTGTATAACTTCAGGTAGTCTTCACCTTACAAGTGGTAGCTAAGCATAAATGATCCAATAAAGCCACAATATGAACATGTTTCTAGAGATACAAAAAGGTGCTTCCTGGACAGATTGCAAGAGGGGGCAAGGACCAAAACTTTATATGACATAGAAATGTCAGGACGCTGTGGGTGTTATGCAATAGCTAAAAATGTTCCATAGTCACCTGCCTCACTTAATTGCAAACTCTTAATCTTCCAAAATCCAGTGAATCTTGTAGCTTGCTTATCTGTCTCACTCATCTCTACCCACACAGCATAATTTGTACTAGTTAAAATATTTTTGGGTGTCCTATCTCAACATTTCAAAGGGTTTCCCATTTTTAATTTGCTAACAGCATGTTTAAAGCATTTTATACTACATCCAAATATATCACATTTTGAAAGTACAATTTGGCAGGTATCCTAACATGTATAAACCCACAAACAATGTGTAATTTGCTACTGAAGTAACCTTGCATCATTGTGAGAATATATGGAACAGTTAAAGTGATGGGCCACAGACGTTCACAGGACCGCATGCAGTTTTTCGCGCATTCAAATGCAGCCCCCAACTCTTTAATTTTCATTCAATAATTTGTTTTCGCTTTAAGCCCCATGTTAAACCCACAGCCCCAGGTCTTATTTAATGCTGGGGCACTGGGTGAAGCTTGGCAGGTCATAAAACAGGTAATAAGACTGAACGTGATCTTATTCTTTGCCAGGAGCAGCCAATTTCAACATCATGTGACCTCCTCCACATAACACAGGAAGGTCACACAGTGCAAGTAACTCATCTGAGATCAGATGAAGAAGAGTTGTGCAGTCTGCACCACACATTCTCCCCACCTTCTCCACAGAGAAATAGTTGTGTGATTCCCTCTATTCTATCATTCATCAAAGTACAGTAAGAGTGTAAGACTGGTCTTGTTATGCACCACTATGCTGTAGAGTTGTCTATTTTTGGTTCTACTTTTAATTAGGGATGTGCACCGGCGACTTTTGAGGTCTCGTGTTTTGTGTTTTGGATCCGGATTTTCGTTATTTTTGAGGTTCGGATTTGTCTCGCAAAACACTTGACGAAAGGTCTCGGTTCGGATTTAAGGTATTGGATTCGGATTTTTTTTGAAAAAAACATAAAAAGTTTAAAAATCAAGTTTTTGGGCTTATTTTCACTCCTAGGCTATTATTAACCTCAATAACATTCAATAACAAGCATTTCCACTAATTTACAGTGTATTCTGAACACCTCACAATATAGTTATTAGTCCAAAACGTTGCAACAAGGTATCTTTCTGGACTGCGTAGAGGAGTGGGTCACCACAATATATATTAAAAACCCTGAACTTTTATGATTCGCACCAATAATTGTACCTGGACTGCGTAGAGGAGTGGGTCACCACAATATATTAAAAACCCTGAACTTTTATGAATCGCACCAATAAATGTACCTGGACTGCGTAGAGGAGTGGGTCACCACAATATATATAATAAGAAAACCATCAACTGGTTTGATTCGCACCAATAAATGTACCTGGACTGCGTAGAGGAGTGGGTCACCACAATATATTAAAAACCCTGAACTTTTATGAATCGCACCAATAAATGTACCTGGACTGCGTAGAGGAGTGGGTCACCACAATATATATAATAAGAAAACCATCAACTTGTTTGATTCGCACCAATAAATGTACCTGGACTGCGTAGAGGAGTGGGTCACCACAATATCTTAAAAACCCTGAACTTTTATGAATCGCACCAATAAATGTACCTGGACTGCGTAGAGGAGTGGGTCACCACAATATATATAATAAGAAAACCATCAACTTGTTTGATTCGCACCAATAAATGTACCTGGACTGCGTAGAGGAGTGGGTCACCACAATATATTAAAAACCCTGAACTTTTATGAATCGCACCAATAAATGTACCTGGACTGCGTAGAGGAGTGGGTCACCACAATATATATAATAAGAAAACCATCAACTGGTTTGATTCGCACCAATAAATGTACCTGGACTGCGTAGAGGAGTGGGTCACCACAATATATTAAAAACCCTGAACTTTTATGAATCGCACCAATAAATGTACCTGGACTGCGTAGAGGAGTGGGTCACCACAATATATATAATAAGAAAACCATCAACTTGTTTGATTCGCACCAATAAATGTACCTGGACTGCGTAGAGGAGTGGGTCACCACAATATCTTAAAAACCCTGAACTTTTATGAATCGCACCAATAAATGTACCTGGACTGCGTAGAGGAGTGGGTCACCACAATATATATAATAAGAAAACCATCAACTTGTTTGATTCGCACCAATAAATGTACCTGGACTGCGTAGAGGAGTGGGTCACCACAATATCTTAAAAACCCTGAACTTTTATGAATCGCACCAATAAATGTACCTGGACTGCGTAGAGGAGTGGGTCACCACAATATATATAATAAGAAAACCATCAACTTGTTTGATTCGCACCAATAAATGTACCTGGACTGCGTAGAGGAGTGGGTCACCACAATATATTAAAAACCCTGAACTTTTATGAATCGCACCAATAAATGTACCTGGACTGCGTAGAGGAGTGGGTCACCACAATATATATAATAAGAAAACCATCAACTGGTTTGATTCGCACCAATAAATGTACCTGGACTGCGTAGAGGAGTGGGTCACCACAATATATTAAAAACCCTGAACTTTTATGAATCGCACCAATAAATGTACCTGGACTGCGTAGAGGAGTGGGTCACCACAATATATATAATAAGAAAACCATCAACTTGTTTGATTCGCACCAATAAATGTACCTGGACTGCGTAGAGGAGTGGGTCACCACAATATCTTAAAAACCCTGAACTTTTATGAATCGCACCAATAAATGTACCTGGACTGCGTAGAGGAGTGGGTCACCACAATATATATAATAAGAAAACCATCAACTTGTTTGATTCGCACCAATAAATGTACCTGGACTGCGTAGAGGAGTGGGTCACCACAATATATTAAAAACCCTGAACTTTTATGAATCGCACCAATAAATGTACCTGGACTGCGTAGAGGAGTGGGTCACCACAATATCTTAAAAACCCTGAACTTTTATGAATCGCACCAATAAATGTACCTGGACTGCGTAGAGGAGTGGGTCACCACAATATATATAATAAGAAAACCATCAACTTGTTTGATTCGCACCAATAAATGTACCTGGACTGCGTAGAGGAGTGGGTCACCACAATATATATAATAAGAAAACCATCAACTTGTTTGATTCGCACCAATAAATGTACCTGGACTGCGTAGAGGAGTGGGCACTGGGCACCACAATAAAATATATAAAAAACCTTCAACAGGTCTGCATTACACTACACATACGGCTGCTCCTCCATCCTCTCCATCATATACATGTTGGAGTTTTAGCATGTGACAACCTCTTGTTTTTGATAATGTCAGTGCATTTTGAATATTTTTCAATTTGCCCCACACCACTGAATGTACTTTATCTATGATACGCATCTATCTATCTGGACTGCGTAGTGTGGTGGCCCCGGTACACAATTTGGTACCGGGGCCACAATAAAATAAATACACCCTCCACGTGTCAGAATTCCACCAAACAAGTATCTGGACTGCGTAGTGGGGTGGCCCCGGTACCCAACTTGATACCGGGGCCACAATAAAATAAATACACCCTCCACGTGTCAGAATTCCACCAAACAAGTATCTGGACTGCGTAGTGGGGTGGCCCCGGTACCCAACTTGATACCGGGGCCACAATAAAATAAATACACCCTCCACGTGTCAGAATTCCACCAAACAAGTATCTGGACTGCGTAGTGGGGTGGCCCCGGTACCCAACTTGATACCGGGGCCACAATACCTCCTCCAAACATGCTACAGACAATTCGTCATTGAGATCCCATTAAGTATGTTAAAGACAGACAGGGTCCAAGTGTTATTAGTTGACTTTGTAAAGAAAAAAACTGTCCCTGTTGCACATAGTCGTGCAATGAAGACTTACTTTTTCATTTAAAGGCACGATCTTTCAAGTGTAGTGTTTGTAAGTCTAAGTCATATTATACTTTTGGTAAAATTGGTTTTTTTGGTTCCTCTTTATGTTAATTAATTAGTAATAGAATTAAAGTAGGAAATAGAATTAAATAGAATTAAAGTAGGAAATAGAGTGGTATAGAGTTGTAGTGTGGTATAGATAGAGTGGTCCACACAATATAATAATAAAACCCTCAACTGGTCTGAATTCCACCAAACAAGTATCTTGACTGCGTAGTGTGGTGGCCCCGGTACACAATTTGGTACCGAGGCCACAATATAATTAAAAAACCCTCCACGTGTCGGAATTCCACCAAACAAGTATCTGGACTGCATAGTGGGGTGGCCCCGGTACCCAATTTGATACCGGGGCCACAATACCTCCTCAAAACATGCTCCAGACAATTCGTCATTGACAGACCCCAGACAGACAGGGTCGTAGTGTTACTGTTTGACTTTGTAAACCCAAAAAAATGTCCCTGTTGCACTTGCACATAGTCGTGCAATCAAGACTGACTTTTTCATTTAAAGGCACGATCTTTCAAGTGTCAGAAAGAGAGAGAAGACACAGGAGAGGAGAGTTGTAGCTGGGGACCTGGGGTGGAAGCTCCCAGGCTCCCCCAGCATTGCCTGGAAGTCTGAGCGTGGTGACTGAGCCAGGGCAAGGAATGTGTGCCCTGGATGAGGGGGAGAACTCCATGCCACTATAGTGAACCCAAGAGAGAGGGGGACACTGCACATGGAAGAGGCCCTGGAGTGAGGGCTGCTACAAGAGGCATGGTAGCTGTAGTGTCAGATCCTGAGGCTGAGAGTACACAGAGTGACGTGTCAGAGCACAGGAGACATTATCCCCGCAGAGGAGGGATGAGCTGCAGTTGAGAGGTCTGCTGTTGAAATAGGACATGCACACTTTAACAAACCAATCATTTCAGCGACAGGGCCTACCAAACAACTTTGACTGAAATGATTGGTTTGTTTGGGCCCCCACACCAAAAAAGCTATTCATCTCTCCCTGTACAGACTAAACAGGCTCTACTGAGGCAAGATGTCGTCCTCATCCTCAACCTCTGATTCCTCTCCCCCTACAGTGTCTACTTCCTCCTCATCACACATTATCAATTCGTCCCCGCTGGACTCCACAACCACAGGTCCCTCTGTAGTATCTGGAGGGCAGTGCTGTACTTCATTGAGGAATTGATTATTCATTTTTATAAACATCATTTTTTCAACGTTGTGAGGAAGCAACCTCCTTCGCCGCTCACTGACCAGGTTCCCCGCTGCACTAAAAACTCTTTCCGAGTACACACTGGAGGGGGGACAACTCAGGTAAAATAGAGCCAGTTTGTACAGGGGCTTCCAAACTGCCTTTTTTTCCTGCCAGTAACAATATGGACTGTCTGACATGTCTACTTGGATGGTGTCAGCAAAGTAATCATCCACAATTTTTTCTATTGTGACAGCATCCAATGCAGCGAGAGTAGACATGTCTGCAATGGTTGGCAGGTCCTTCAGTCCGGACCAGATGTTATCAGCATCCCCGCCAGTGCCTCTTTTGGGAAAACTGAGCTTTTTCCTCGCAGCCATAGATGTGGAAGAAAATGAGGGTGGAGCTGTTGGCATGTCACGGTCCTCTTCAGAGGACAATCTCCTGACCAGCAGGTCTTTGCACCGCTGTAGATTTGTGTCCGCCGGAAACAGAGACACAACATACGCTTTAAACCGAGGATCGAGCACGGTGGCCAGAATGTATTCCTCTGACTTTAAAAGAGTGACCACCCTCGGATCCTGGCAAAGCGTACGAAGGGCTACATCCACAAGAGCTACATGCTTGCTGTAATCGCAATGGCTTACCAGCTCCTCCCTCACTTTCTCCAGCTGCTTCTGCAACAGCCTGATCAGGGGAATGACCTGACTCAAGCTGGCAGTGTCGGAACTGACTTCTCGTGTGGCAAGTTCAAATGGCTGCAGAACCTTGCACAACACGGAAATCAGTCTCCACTGCGCTTGACTCAGGCGCATCCCCACTCCTTTGCCTATGTCGTAGGTGGCTGTGTAGGCCTGAATGGCCTTTTGCTGCTCCTCCATCCTCTGCAGCATATAGAGGGTGGAGTTCCAGCGCGTCACAACCTCTTGTTTGAGGTGATGGCAGGGCAGGTTCAAGCTTTTCTGATGTGCCTCTAGTCTGCGGTAGGCACTGGCTGAATGCCGAAAGTGTCCAGCAATTTTGCGGGCCACCGCAAGCATCTCCTGCACACCCCTGTCACTCTTGAGGTAATGCTGCACCACCAAATTAATGGTGTGGGCAAAACATGGGACGTGCTGGAAATTGCCCATATTTAATGCCCGCACAATGTTACTGGCATTGTCTGACACCACAAATCCCCATGAGAGTCTAAGTGGGGTAAGCCACTGGGAGATAATTTCCCTCATTTTCTCTAATATGTTGGCAGCGTTGTGCCTCTTATTAAAGCCTGTAATGCACAATGTTGCCTGCCTTTGCATGAGCAGCCATTTTGTAGATGCTGCTACTGATGCAGCTGTTGCTGTTGCTGCGGAAGGGGATGCATCTACCCAGTGGGCTGTCACAGTCATATAGTCCTTCGTTTGCCCAGAACCACTTGTCCACATGTCCGTGGTTAAGTGGACAGTGGGTACAACCGCATTTTTAAGAGCACTGAGGACACTTGATCGTACTTCTCTGTACATTTTTGGTATCGCCTGCCTAGTGAAGTGGAATCTCGAGGGGATTTGGTACCGGGGACACAATACCTCCATCAACCCTCTAAATCCCACTCCACTGATGGCGGACACCGGGCGCACGTCTAACACCAACATTGCAGTTACAGCCGCAGTTATACGCTTTGCAATAGGGTGACTACTATCGTATTTGGTGGTCATGGCAAACGACTGTTGGACGGTCAATTGTTTGGTGAAAGACTTAGCGGTCTTACGACTTCCCCTCTGGGAAGATGACCGACTAACAGCAGCAACAGCAGCAGTGGCAGTAGTAGGCGTACCGCTGCAGGATTCCTCGGATGAATCCCGTATTGAGGAGGACTCAGTCTGGCTGGTGACTTGGGCTGCAGGACTGAATCTGATGGAGATTGTGGAGGAAGTTGACGAGGAGGGTGTTGCTGGTGTGTATCCAACTGGACCACGGGATTTAGGTGTCCCTGTACCGATGAGGGTCCTAGCCCCAGTTCCTGAACTAACCACTGAACTATGAAGGTTATTCAGGTGACGTATAAGGGAGGATGTTCCTAGGTGGGCAAGATCCTTACCCCTGCTTATTTGAGCTTTACATAAGCTACATATTGCCATACATTGGTTGTCTGGATTTGGATAAAAATAACTCCAGACCGAAGAGGTGCATTTTTTGGTCTTCTGACCAGGCATGACGATGGGCTTTTTCATCCCATGGACATCAGCTGTTTCCCCCCCTGGTGCCTCATTTACAATAACCACATCACCATCCTCATCATCAAGTTCCTCCACAGCGCCAGCTACATCATCAATAGCCTCCTCCCGAGCCACCTCTTCCCGTACAGTGATGGGAAGGTCAGGCTTGACAACCACCAACACGCTTGGACTCGCCTTGGGGATTTGTGATAATTTCTCTTTAGAAGGCAGAGTTGTTTGCTGTTTTGTTGCTGACAGCATAACTCTCTTCAATTTTTTGTAGGGGGGGGGAGGAGGAGGAGGGCTAAGATCCGTGGGTGAAGCTGAACCACTAGTCATGAACACGGGCCAGGGCCTAAGCCGTTCCTTGCCACTCCGTGTCGTAAATGGCATATTGGCAACTTTACGTTTCTCCTCAGATGATTTTAAGTTTCTCTTTTTGCTACTTTTTCTTAACTTGGGCTTTTTGGATTTTACATGCCCGGTACTACGAGATTGGGCATCGGGCTTGGAAGACGACGTTGATGGCATTTCATCGTCTATGTCATGACTAGTGGCAGCAGCTTCAGCATTAGGAGGAAGTGGGTCTTGATCTTTCCCTACTTTATCCTCCAAATTTTTGGTCTCCATTATATGTAGCACAAGATACTGCAGAATGTGTGAACTTGGTAATATTGCAGTACCAATGGACTTATAATGCTGGATTGGTTTTGCAAATTTGGTTATAATTATTATATATATTTTTTTTTTTTTAAATTTTTTATTTTTTTTTACTTTTTTTTTATTTTTTACAAACTTGGGAATAATGGGGAAATAACTATGCCCTTAGAAGCACAGAGCACAGGACACAGCACCACTGGACTGAACAGGACACGGCACAGGACCCAGCAGCACTACGGAACTCAGCAGGACAGAGCACAGGACACAGCACCACTGGACTGATACTGCAGAATGTGTAAACTTTGTAATATTGCAGTACCACTGGACTTTTACTGCTGAATGTGTGAACTTGGTAATATTGCAGTACCAATGGACTTATAATGCTGGATTGGTTTTGCAAATTTGGTTATAATTATTATATATATTTTTTTTTTTTTTAATTTTTTATTTTTTTTTACTTTTTTTTTATTTTTTACAAACTTGGGAATAATGGGGAAATAACTATGCCCTTAGAAGCACAGAGCACAGGACACAGCACCACTGGACTGAACAGGACACGGCACAGGACCCAGCAGCACTACGGAACTCAGCAGGACAGAGCACAGGACACAGCACCACTGGACTGATACTGCAGAATGTGTAAACTTTGTAATATTGCAGTACCACTGGACTTTTACTGCTGAATGTGTGAACTTGGTAATATTGCAGTACCAATGGACTTATAATGCTGGATTGGTTTTGCAAATTTGGTTATAATTATTATATATTTTTTTTTTTTTTTAATTTTTTTATTTTTTTTTACTTTTTTTTTATTTTTTACAAACTTGGGAATAATGGGGAAATAACTATGCCCTTAGAAGCACAGAGCACAGGACACAGCACCACTGGACTGAACAGGACACGGCACAGGACCCAGCAGCACTACGGAACTCAGCAGGACAGAGCACAGGACACAGCACCACTGGACTGATACTGCAGAATGTGTAAACTTTGTAATATTGCAGTACCACTGGACTTTTACTGCTGAATGTGTGAACTTGGTAATATTGCAGTACCAATGGGCTTATACTGCAGGATTGGTTGTGAAAATTTTGTGGTAATTAAAAAATATTAAAGTAGTTTTTGGTATTTTATAAAAAAAACTTTTTTTTATTTTTTTAAACACAGGGGAATATTGGGGAAATAACTATGCCCTTAGAAGCACAGAGCACAGGACACAGCACCACTGGACTGAACAGGACACAGCACAGGACCCAGCAGCACCACTGACCTCAGAAGGACAGAGCACAGCACACAGCACCACTGGACTGATACTGCAGAACACAGCACAGCACAGCACAGCACAGCACTAAACAGCACAGCACTAAACAGCACAGAACTAAACAGCACAGAACTAAACAGCACAGAGGACCACCTAACACACCCTCCCTCTACCCTGATCAATGCCCGAGTGAAGATGGCGGCGACTAGCGGGGAATTTATAGGATCCGAGTATCGCGAGATCCGACAACGGGATTATGAGTCAGAGCCTCAGTTTCACTTTTGAATTTGGCGCCAATACCCGGATCTGTCTCGGATCCGACTCGGATCCGCAACGTTCGGGTGGGCTCGGATTTCAGAAATCCGAGCGCGCTCATCCCTACTTTTAATGTGGACATATATGAGGTACATAACAGGCTCATCAGGTTGGCAGATGGAAACCTCTCTGCAGAATTGAGTTGTGCTTGTTCCAGCCTAACACCTAATTTTCAAAAGCTGGTTGAAAATCTGTCCAGCACAAGTTTGTTATAGTTTGTAGCATTATTTTGTCTTACATTAAAATGCCTGTTGATATTTTATTACAGATTGGTGTCTTTTTTTAATTCATTATTTTAACTTATTTCTAAGATTAAGGGTAATGTGCAGCCTTTTGATGGTTAGAGGGCCACTCATTCGACTGTAAAGTGTATTTGGTTACCCATCAATGAGTTAAACTATAAACATGTTTGCACACATGAATAAAACAAGGACTATGTGATGTGGGCATCTATGGAGAAGGTACAAACATTGTGCATTACACTCCTAAACATGACTGGCCTACTACAGAACATAATTCAACAAATAATGCATGCATCTATGGATGAGTAAAAAGATTTTGAAAGTTTAATAATTTTGTGAAATTTACGGCTCTTGAATTAACTGGTGTAATGAAATGTGGAAAATATGTAAATGGATTACAAAACAATCCCACTTACATCTTAAGGACTTGCAAATCTGACCATTGCTGTTTTGCATTTCATATAATGAACATGGAAGGAAAGGAATTCAGAGTTATAGTTCAGATGTCACTGATTCAATAAATCAAATAAATAAAAAGATTCAGCTATTGATTTACTGAAAAACCAAATTATTGGACCAGTGGCTAAAATGAATTCAGGAATGAATTGGAAAACGGATGCTCATCTCTGCCTCTATCCTACGGAATTAGAGGGATGACACTGTGCAGGCTGCTTGTTGTGTTAAAAATAAATAAATAACAATTGTAAAAAAGCGTGTCCATCCATGAAGTAGTCCTAGAGGCACTATAGCAGGGAGAGGTCCTCCTGTCATAGTGCCAAATCAGCTCTAGGCCAAAACTCGTAAGATGGTCACACACACAGAGCACATACAATCCACCCTTCCATTCTGATTCCTGAAAAATTACTATATGTGGCTTTTTTTAAAACATACAGTAGTCCTCAGTTTTGTCACATTTGTTTTGTTTGGTGGTTGAGCAGAATGATTGGGTCACAAAGAGACCCATGCATTCTTTTTTTTTTTTTTTTTTTTGCTGATGCCACACCCACTTGGGTCTGGGGAATCCACCAGAATGCCTCAGTCCTATTGAGTCTAGGCACAATGGGCTAATTTAGAGTTGTATGTAATTCCAAGCGCATTCCTCCCAACTGTCCCGATCTGTCCCAGCAGCCTGACCATGAACAGCTTTGTACCATAGTTCGGAAAGTTGGGAGGATTAGCAAAGCAGGGGTGAATGGGTGCTGCATGCATCTGCCACTTATGCATGCGGCAGTGCATGGAAGAGGGGTGTCCTACATATGCTTTAGGTCTGGCCACCTACCTATCATTATTAAATTGATGATGACTTGTGCAGCTTAATATAGCCACATCTAAAAGCTAGAGTGTATCTATATGTTTCGACCTGGTGTTTTAGGCAAATGTAAAGCTAAGTATCTCTTGATACAAAATCCCAAGTTTTCACAAACTGAGAAGTGCATTTGAATAAACGAGGAAACACACCGGATGATGTATGGATGTGATACAAAGATAGGATGTCCCACCGGAATAATCTGAGGTGTTTGACAATGTAGGCAAAATGCTGTGAGTACAGCTGAGTAGACGAATTGTGGGGGTATTGTAATGTGCAATGGAGTACCCGGAGTTTGTAGGCACTGCCTGGGCAGAACAAAGGTACCTGAAGGTGTTTGCACTGGTTGGACAGTGCGTAGCGTTTAATAAGGTCAACGGAGGTGTTGGCTTGGGTTAAACAGCAATAAGGTACACAGATGTTTGGCACTGATTGAACCACATAGCGTGTAATGAGGTCCACGGATGTGTTGGCAATGTTTAAAGAGCACTTAGAATACAATACGGTTTACGGAGGTGCTGGCACTGTTAAGGCAGTAAACAAATGGATACTACAGGAAATAATACAGTGACCCTGTAGAACAGAAATAAACAGCAAGTGTAGCGTAGGAGTACACACACATCGATTACAATAGCTAACAGGCGGGATTGGCAAACCAAATACATTGGCACGAAGTCTGAGACCCCCAACGGACTTCACTGGGGACCCCATCCAAGAGGGTATGGAATTCACTCATTGAGGATCCAGATTGTGGCCCAGTGTAGTTGTTTCCCTCTTGAAAGCAGCAGAGTACTTAGTGTCAATGAGGACTCTGCAGAAAATACAGCAGATGAAAACGCAGGCATGGGGATGCTGCTGTCGGAGAGACTGGGAACAGGATTTAAAGAGACACGATTAGCTGCTATACTTCCTAGTATAGTCCTGGAGCGGGAGTATCGATATTGGACAGAACTGATACTCAAATACTGAGCAGGTGCTCATAACCAGCTTTCTGCTTAGAACTTCCAGTCTCTGAAAATATATCTGGTATTCCATGTTTCATTGCTTAAACCGTTTCATGACAACCCCTTTCCTGATAAGATTTTGTCCCCACCTCTAGTCACTGTGGAAGGAGGAGAAAAAAATATTGTTGAAAAGATCTTGCACTCCAGAGTCCACAGAAAGAGATTACAATATTTATTAAAATGGAGGGACTATGATTTGGAAGAAAATGTTTTGGAGCCTCCTCTTGACATGTCCACTGGAATGAGGAGAGTACTGTCAGGATTCAAACCCACATCTTCTGCTTCTGTGGACATCTGCTCTACTGACTGAGCTCTTCTGACTGCTGGACAGCTCCTTCCTTTACTCTGTGTTCTTGCTCAGTTTTACTGATCTCCTGATGTTCCAGCATGTTCTTGCTCCTTCTGTTTACTTCCTCTAAAAGCCTGGCCTGTTCCTCTCTTCCTTTCCAGATTATTGTGCAGCTGTCAGTAATCGAATTTAATCAAGTTATGTCCAATAAAATCCCAGTGGATCCTGTTGCATACCTGTCGCACATTATTCGAACTGTTTGAACCCTCAAACAGTTCACCCCCACGACTTGAGACTCGTTTTACAATATTGAGGACTCTTCTCATGTTGCCTGATGCCTGACGTCCCAATAGAAAAGCAACTTGGTCAGGATGTATTGCATTCAGAATTAAGGACCCCAGTCTATTAGCTATCAATTTGGCATACGTTGTAATGTTGGTGTTTAGCGGGACTATTTCCGACAATCGGGCAAATCTTTTCCAGGTTTTGGAATTGTTATGATCTGAGCTTCAAGCATTTACTTAGAGATTGTTTTGGAATGAAACATAAAATCATTAATATACCAATCTGGGCCTGGAGCCTTATGTCATAAGAAACTTTTGTAGATGTTTTCTAACCTGGGTCAGTTTAGGTTTAGTTTCAGTGGATGGGCAGCTTTTAGTGTGGGCATCTAATGCGAATAGTTTACATTCAAGTTCTTGTTTGAGTCTAGAGGTATTATTTTCCATATCATCCTGTTTACAGACACTGTCAGATGAAAAGCAATCCTTCTTTATTGCGTGTATACACGGATGTCTAGTTCATACATCCATAGACATCTTACTAGGAGTGTACCTTAAGTTATATAGCCCATTGGCTGGTACATATCCAAGCTGTCACTCACCAGACCGTGAGTGCCTCTGCGCTGGTGCGTGGTTCTCTATCCTTCCTGCCGGCGCCTGTCCTGAGCCGCGGCCGTCCGCCATCTTGATGGACTGCGCATGCGCAGCATCCATGAACTCTTATGACCTTGCTTTTAACCTAATTGGTGGATCAATCACCTCTCCCTATTTAAGGCACCTGTGGCCATTGTATCGTTGCCTGATCTTGAGTCTCATTCCCTGTGAGTCTCTGAAGGTGTCTCCTGTGTCCTGCTCGTATCTTCAGTTTCCTGCTGGATTACCTGCTCTGCTCATCGGCGGTTCCCATACCCGCTACTGACTCCTGTGTCCTGCTCGTGTCTTCAGCTGTCTGCTGGATTACCTGCTCTGCTCATCGGCGGTTCCCATACCCGCTACAGTCTCTCAGCTCTCCTGCTGTGCCTGCATATCCTCGTTGGACAAGCTTCTCTACTCAGCAGCAGTATCCATACCCGCTATAGACTATTAGCCGTTACGCTGCATATCTGTTTGAACAAGCTTCTCTACTCAGCAGCGATATGCATACTTGTTATTGACTATCAGTTGTTATCCTGCATATCCGCTTTAGACAAGCCTCTCTACTCAGCAGCGGTATACATACCTGCTATAGACTATTAGCTGTGACGCTGCATATCTGTTTGGGACTAGCTCCTCTGCTCTCCAATTGTATTTATACAGTTATAGACTCTTATCACTCCTCCACTTATCCGCACCTGGACAAGTCCTCACCTCTTCACAGCAGTGGTACAACTTGCTATACGCAGACCACTGACTCTCCCGCTACCTACCTGCACCTGGACAAGTCTTCCCTTCACAGCAGTGGTACAACTTGCTATACGCAGACCACTGACTCTCCCGCTACCTACCTGCACCTGGACAAGTCTTTTCATCACAGCAGTGGTACAACTTGCTATACGCAGACCACTGACACATAACTCTTATGAAAACAAATGGTTTGACTTTTATTGCCAATTCAGAAATAGTATCCCTGGACACAGAACATCTGTTAATTATTCTAAACATTATGGGCCTGAGTCATTAAGGAGAGCAAAGCATAAACAAGGAGTAACTTTGCACCTGGGCAAAACCATGTTGCATTGGAGAGAGAGGTAAATTTAAAATGTGGGGACAGATTTATAGTTGGGGTAGGGCATGTCCTAGATGAACTTTAAATTTCAGTGTAAAAATAAAGCTATTAAGTATTTCTGCTCTAGATGAAAAAACAGCCAGTATTTAACTTATGTGCAAAATAATAAACTAATTTGCACCCCTTGTATTGTAACATAGTTTGTCCCGGAGAACATATACTCCTTTCTTTTCCTCTTACTTTCCTTAATGACCCAGGCCCTATATCTACAACCCTATCCATAGAGTACATAAATATAACCATGAACTTCCTATACTGCTAACTTCAAACTAATATGGCTTATACATAGAACATCTTTGAGATAGATAAGTAATTCATTGTTCAGGCCCCTCATGGCCAGAGTTCTTGTTTTCGGGCATGAATTATAACACAATACATGCAGTCATATAGCAGGAAGATGCATATGTCTGACTGCTTTCAACATTTAACTCTTTCGGTCATAAGTTTAACGTGTCTACAATACATTTGAATAAGAGTATGATATAAAATTCTGTTATAACCATTATCTTAGCTTCAGGTATCTATCTTTTCATTTAGCTTCTCTCACAAGGGTGATGGTGTCTCAGAGGGTCATTTTGCTTTCTAAAAGAGAGAAGGTAATTATGAGGAAAAGAGTGGTTGGTAAAGGAAAAAGATAGTGACTGCGCTATTGTTTGGTAATTATCAGCAATAGTCACATTCCTTTTTACAATAAACCAGAAACTAATTATTCATACAAAGAGTAAAAGAATATGTAAAACATATGTAAAAACAACCTTATAAAACCAAAGGTAAATACAATGTAACAGACCAATAACTGGATAAACGTGCAAGAGATGTAAACTGATAATTAAGTATGGTCATGAAAAACAGTCTCTTGCGAGATCCTCCTTTAATGGCTGAATAGGGCAGTGTCAAATTGGAACAGCTCCAAATGGGTGAGTAGATTAGCAGTAATAGTAAATATATGACTGTTGTACAACTTAGTAGAAATTACCGTGTACATGGTTACTCACGGATGTCACGACACCCAATATATATACAGTGCCTTGCGCAGTGTGGAGTGTAATAGACACTTCGATGTGGTCCGAACAATTATAAGTTTCAGTTATGATCACATGACTCTAAATAGGAGTAATGAATCGAACAGACAATTCTTTTACAAGTGGCAAAGTAAATAAAACCTCAGGTATGGTATTAAAACTGTGCACTTGATAGATAATACGTTCTGCACTCATCACTGTCGAATAGGGCAATATCCACTTAAGTGTAGCTCTGGGAGTCGTCAGTGTTTGGAACTGATAATAGCAGTATCATTCATATGGGAAGATCCTCCACAATATGCAAATTGTATGAAGAAGCCGGTATAGGACTGTTGCCAGTGTAATTTTTTTTTTTTTTACTTCAATAAATTTTTATTGAGTTTTTCAAAGTTAAATGGGGTACAGAAAAAAGAAAGGGTAACAAGCACAGTTGAGGTAACAAACAAAAGGGTAATGAAAAAAACAAAAAAGAACAAGAGGGGACACCCCCACGCAGGGGGGAGGGGGGGGTCACTCAATTGAAACAACGATATTATAGCATGCACGTTACTTTAAGAAGCAGAAATAAAATATACACATTGGTCTTTCTCATAGTATGCCAGATGGGGAGATATTAATACCTAGGTAGCTCAGATAACACACAGGCAGAGCCTAATCGTTAGGCTGGGGTTCCTCTATGAGGGCTGCTGGGGATGGAGAGGGTGAAGTGTTTGAAGCTACTCGTGCTCTACCGGAGCCCTCTGTAACATATTCGTGCCAGCTAAACCATTTAAAAATTGGATTGGAGGCGGATGACGTATAGGGCACATCCGTTGTTTCCATTTCAAAACTATACTGGATCTTAGACACGACCTTGGTGATGCTAGGGGGAGCAGGGGACTTCCAGTTCTGAGCAATTGCTGCTCTAGCGGCTATTAGTATGTGTCCTAATACATAGCGCTTATAGCTAGGAACCCCAGGCTGATATACATGTAGGAGGGCTACCTTCGGGTCAAGAGTGACAGAAACTCGCAAGACCTCCGAAATCAAAGCGGATATCTCGCCCCAGAACGTCTGGATCACCGGGCATGTCCAAAAGACATGATAAACATCTGCTATCTGACCACATTGACGCCAGCAGAATTTAGACTGACTTGGCCATATCTTATGAAGGCGATCCGGGGTGAGGTAGAGCCGATTGAGGAGCTTAACATACATTTCGGTGTGATTGATGCATCTAGACATGCGGTGTGAGGAAATGTAGATCTTTTCCCACTGCTGGAGGGAGAGAGTCATACCAATATCTGCTTCCCAACGTGCCTGAATCGGAGTCTTGGAGACTGGGACCAGGGACTGGGAATAGCGGTACCAGAATGTTATTCCTCCCCTACTACCTGCCTTTGTTAATCTATCTAGGACCTGAGCTGGAAGTGTGGACAAGGCATGGGGGGTCCTGGAAGCCGCCCCCACCCAGTGTCTGATTCTCATATATTTAAACATCTCAGACTGAGGCAGATTGTATTTGTCCCTAAGCACGTCAAAGGGGAGGAAAAGGGTCTGCGCAAACATATCCGCCAGAGAAACTATCCCTCTATTTTTCCATACAGTAATATTGATATCCGGTATGAGCTTCGACAATGCTTGGAGGGAAAGATTGCGAGAAGGGAGTACAACATCCTTGTGCGACCCAATAAATTTATCCCATACCCGTAATGCATCCGAGATAGAGAGTAATTTACGGGCACCCGGTGGGCGGTCCGGCCTAGGAATCCAAAGAAGATCCAGCAAGGGGAATCCTACATATAAAGCCCTCTCGATATCAACCCACGGCTTAGCTGCAAGGGGTAGCGACCAGTCCCGGAGGCAACTCAAAACACAGGCATCCTGGTAAAGTGTTAAGCTGGGAAGCAATAAGCCGCCTCTTGACTTTGGTAAAGACATACGTTTGTATGTAAGGAGGGGGCGTTTCTGCCTCCAGACGTTTGACATCATCAGAGTGTGGAACCTATCCATCATTCTTTTTGGTATAATATAGGGTATGGTACGGAAAATATACATAAGTTTTGGTAACAACATCATCTTAAAAGCCGCTATGCGCCCCAACCAAGAGACCTCAAAATCAATCCAGTTCTTAGCCAGTGAGGAGAGGTGAAGATAAATCGGGGAAAAATTAACTTCAAACACCGCAGATAGATTTGCCGGGATGTGTATACCTAGATAAGATAGGGAGTCTTTAACCCACACAAAAGGAAATTTCTTTTGTAAGCTTGAAAGGGAAGATTGTGGTATATTAATAGGAAGGGCTTCAGATTTTGTAACGTTCAATTTATAGAACGATGCTTCGCTAAACCTGTCTAGGATGTGCTTCAAAGTTATCAATGAGGTCTCCGGGCTGGTTACAAACAGTAGGACATCATCGGCAAATAGACATACCTTCTGTCTATGTGGATGGATGTCAATACCTGGGAAGTTATCTGCCTGCCGGATTGTGTGGGCCAGGGGTTCTATAGCCAAGACGTACATTAAAGGGGAAAGAGGGCACCCCTGCCTCGTGCCATTAGTGATGGGAAATGAAGATGATAGGAAACCGTTACTGAAGATTTTAGCGGAGGGGTCTTGATATAGGGCTAATATGGAGTGAAGAACTCTTTCCTGTATACCAAACTTACACAAGACCTCCTTCATGTACTTCCAGTGAAGTCTGTCAAAGGCCTTTTCTGCGTCTAGAGAGAGCAAAATAACTTCCTCCGAGGACCCAGAGAGGAGGTCCACAACATTTAATATGCGTCGAGTGTTATCCGAGGCCTGGCGGCCTACTACAAAGCCTACCTGGTCCGGGTGTATCAGTTGTGGTAAGAGGGGATTCAGGCGATCAGCAAGCAATCTAGCGTAAATTTTCAGGTCTGTATTAAGCAATGCTATTGGTCTATAATTCTTACAGTCTGAGTGGTCCTTGCCCGGTTTTGGTATAGTAATAATCTGTGCTTCCAACATCTCTGTTGGAAAGCCCCCACCCTCCGAAACACTATTATACAGGTTAGTAAGGAGAGGGGAAACTTCGGTCCCGAAGGCACTATAGAATGCATTAATGAAACCATCCGGGCCGGGAGCCTTATCTTTTGGAAGGGATTTAATGATTCTCTCAACCTCTCCCTGGGTCCACGTGCCAGTGTAATTTTTGATGTGTTAACAGTTCCAATTTCAATAGGGGTTAGATGCAAATATAAAAGCCTAGACGCGTTTCTGTACTAACAGCACTTTCATCAGAAGGATTTGGATTAGGTAGGAGCTCCCACATTCTATTTAAACAAGTGGCGATCCAATCAAGCACTAAATGTTTAATTAAACACAGAAGTATTCAAAGACATAATTAGTTACCAGCAGAAAAGGAATGCGACATTTAAAAATTAGTATATAAAATAAACAGATATATTGAGAGATCTCATTAGCAGTAGATAGTATGTTATAAACATGCTTACAAACAAAAATGTATTAAGATCATAAAGGAAACCTAATAGAATAATCTACCATATGTCTAGCAAATTTTATTTATCTAAATAATAGAGGGCCCGATTCATCAAGGTACGCAAACGCATACGCATCTGCTGGTCGACTCTGCGCATGCGCGAAACGAGACTTGAGCTGCGTAAAACACCACATACGCTACGCAATCACAGCAGATACGGCACTCAAAGTCAACTCAATCTCAAAGTCCAACGCAAAAATATTTGAGATGGCGGCTGACCACTTGAGAAGAAAGGGGTGGGAATGGGAGGAGAGTAGGCACGGACTGGGCGGAGATGAGACATCATTTGAGTAAAGTAGGCGTTCTTCTTTTTCACTTGAGAACAGTAGGCGTTCCCTCTGTGCAGTTAAGTGAAACTGACGTCACTCCTGTCTCAAATCCTTGACAAAAGTTAAGGAAGGCCAGGGTCATGTTTAAGTCCAAAACAGGTAGCTAAAACAACTATTAAACGCCTATAAAAGCATATTTTGCGTTTAAAAAGCAAAACGAAATATGCACAACATACATATCAATACAGACACTTTGTACAATTTTTTTTTTTTTTTGGAAAAATAAAAATTATTTGGATTTATATATATTACAAATGTTCCATTAGTATGTTTGTGTAAAATAAGCCTTTTTCTTTACAGACACCTTTCTAATAAATGCCATTGGCAAGTGCAAGATGTTGGATGTTATTTTGGCCCTTTGGCCTCATTCCGGAACTTCCGGAATGCCGGAATTAATTCGCTTAATATAGCGCCCTCTGCTGCTTACTGGCTCTTCAGTAAAGAGCCCTGGCTTTTATAGGCCTGTACACTGCACTTTGGTATGCTAGGGAGATATCTTCTCTGCATTATGGGGATCAATACATACTTCCATAGATATATATATATTGGACATTACTTCGACACATTACAGGTATATGTTAAAACACACATCATATATGCAGGAATGGCTTTCTCAGTGCATTCCCTATTCATTCTGGCATGCCGGAATGGAGTGCACACTGCATTCCCCATTCATTCCGGCTGCCGGAATGGTTGGCCGAGTGCATTCCCCATTCATTCCGGCTGCCATATAGCCAGATTACACACCAAAACATATACTAAAGCACTCTTAGATAAGTCACAGAGTGGAATACATACACTCAAACATTCAAATATACAAAGGTAAGCCACATACTCGCCTCATTCAGGGGTCAAACTCATTACCTTGTCCTTGCAAGCTCATTTCTTTATCCACTAAGGTATACTACAGATTGAAACACCCACACCAAACTGCACATTAACTATTTGCACACAAAAAGTCCTGGAACATAATTAATTCAACACTTGAACACACCTTCTTAGTAACAGACACAAAGGATCATGTTTGGTGTTTGCAAATTCAATAAAGCAATGTCTAGTCTAATGCATATAAGATGAGTGTACAATAAGAAATAAACACAAAATTACTTTAATCAGTAGAGAATGAAAAGAGACTTAGTCATAACCCCCGTTGCATAGACCCAGCATCAGATCTCGTCAGCTGATACCTGGCCTATACACCTGCATATACTTGTCTCATTACAATCCCCTATAAAATACACCCTCATGCACACTAAACATTCGTTAGAAATCAATAGGTAATACTGTCTTTTGCTGCTGGTGATTTCCTTAATTGCATTTTATTTGTTTTGAGTTTTATTTAAAGTTACTGTGTTATAGGCACTTTAAATGTTTGTAAGATGTTTGATGTTGCACAATAACAGTGCATTTTTTTTCCAGGTGTAATGTGCATTTTAATGTGTAATATTTGACTATTGAATTCTAACCTTTTTTTTAGGGGTGTGGTGTTGTGAAGCTTTTCAATCTTCTACCTATTCTTTAAACTCTTATGTGGTATAGCAAAATTTCCATGGTGCATGTTTATTCAGCAGATCACCAGCCCTCAGGAAAATGTTGAGCCTGGACACCTCATATTCAACATTGATTTGCAAGGTAAAAAACAATCAAATATGGTTTGTCACACTTAGGGTAATATCCAGGGCCGCCGAGAGGGGGGGGGAGCGGGTACAGTTTACCCGGGCCCGGCCATGCCAGGGGGCCCGGGCCGGGCCCTCGCTGCTAATTAATTTTTATTTTTTTTTATTTTTCTGTCTTGCGCTTTTTTTTTTTACTTTTTATATTTTTTTTTCCCGCGGGGGGGGGGGGGGGGGGGGGTCTTGGGTTTCTTGGGAGCTGGGAGGAAGAATAAATTAAAAAAAAATAAATAAATACTCACGTGATCGCGCGGCGCCGTGTCCCTCCTCTCCTCCATTCACACTGACTGCCGGGCGTGACGTCATCAAGTCACGCCTGTCAGACAGTGAGGAGCGCCGCAGCCAGCAGGAAGAAAGAAGACAGAAGAGGAGACAGAAGAGCAGAAAAGAAAAGAAAGAAGTTGACAAAAGGTAAGTAAAGAAACGGAGAGGCAAGGGGAGGAAAACAGAGAGGGACAGTACTATAAAGAAAGGGGACAGAGAAACAGAGGAGGAAAAAAAGGAGAAAGCCACAGAGGAATAAAAAAAAATTGGGGAGAGAGGAACAGAGGAGGAAAAAAAGGAGAGAGCCACAGAGGAATAAAAAAAGTGGGAGAGAGGAACAGAGGAGGAAAAAAAGGAGAGAGCCACAGGGGAATAAAAAAAAATTGGGGAGAGAGGAACAGAGGAGGAAAAAAAGGAGAGAGCCACAGGGGAATAAAAAAAAATTAGGGAGAGAGGAACAGAGGAGGAAAAAAAGGAGAGAGCCACAGAGGAATAAAAAAAAATTGGGGAGAGAGGAACAGAGGAGGGAAAAAAAGGAGAGAGCCACAGAGGAATAAAAAAAGTAGGAGAGAGGAACAGAGGAGGAAAAAAAGTGGGAGAGAGGCACAAAGTAAAAAAGAAGGGGGAAAAGCAGCATGGAGGTCGCAGTGTGAGCATAAGGGGGTACAGTGTAGTTGTGATGAAGGGGCACAGTATTGTGTGTGTAATGGCACAGGGGGCTTGTTGCAATGTAGTGTGTGTGAGGTAGGTGGCAGCTAATTAATGGGCGCTATTTTGTTTGTAGGGTGATGGTGAGGCAATGTAATAGTAGGGACTATTAATTTAAGATGGGGTGGTTTGGGGGCTATTGAATCTTGGGGTGAGTTTAGGGAGAATGAGGTCTATTTATTAAATGTGACTATAAATTATTTAATGACAGTGATGGTTGCGGGAAATAGGTATTGCTGGGGCTGTTTGCAGGAAGGGAAATAGGTTTATTTATTAAATGTGAATAGTATTATTTTAATGTTGGGGCTGGAGGAAGGCCTAATTATTAATCGTGGGTGCTATTGATTTAACGCTGGGGCTGGCTGTAATTTTCTAAATGTAGCCATTTTTTTTTCAAAATAGGTCCTTCAACATTTCCGGATCCGGACAAGCCACAACTAAAGAAAGCAGCAGCCACAGGTGGAGAAAGTGAGAAGAACAGGTAGGAGAGAGCAGCACAGTGTGTGAAATGTTGTGATTCTAGTAGGGACAATACCAATTTTTGGTGAATGTTGTGTCCAATGTAAGGTGTAGGCCAAGACTGAACTGTTTGTGTACACACTGCATTGTTTGTATACTACCCTGTGGTGGTAGATGTCCTGAAAGTCAGGAATGCTTGAACATATGTGACGCTCCGGCGAATTGAGAGCCTAGTGGTTTTTATGTTAGCCACGCCCCAATGGCACATTTGCCACGCCCCCAAATGCATGACCACACCTCCCAAAATTGTTGCACCGCCGTTTGGCTAGCCACGCACCTGAATATATGACCACACACCTAATTTTTTTGGGGCTTACTTCACTATGAGGGGGGCCCCATGAATTTGTTGTACCCGGGCCCTGAATTCTTCTTGGCAGCCCTGGTAATATCTGTCAGTCCACACAAAGTATTGTATTGGGATGAATGTAAAGGCCTTTTTGTTTTTAAGAAACAAATACAAATGTTGGGACCAGATACTTGGGAGGGAATCAAAAGTGTACCTTTGATTTCTGCTAAATAGAAATGCTGCTGGAAGGCATGTGTCTGGAATTATGGAGCTTATCAGATGTGCCTTTTATAGGCAGAACAGTTTACCAAACAACAAACATTATTGTTGAAAGATTGCTGTGTTTATTGCAAAACTAAAGGCTGTACCAACAGGCTTTAGCTGGGACATGTCTGGCTCACTTGAAAATAATCATTAATCAAGGTGGATTGCAAATGTCCATTGCATCCAGAAGAAAACTGACATGGACTTGTAGCCTTTTTCAGCTTGTAAGTATATAGTTATAGTCCTATTATGTCATTTGTGGACTTGTGTTACAGTTAAGATAACGTATTGTAGATTTGAATGCTTGAAAGTACAGGTGTGTACAAAGAACACAGGCAAAGAATTTGTTTCTTTAAATTGGGCCAAGGTTGTTTGCTTTCTATCTGATATTTGAAACATAGAAGACAGGCATTATGGGTTCCTGCATGAGCTGTCTTGCAACACTTCTAAGCAATGCTTAGAAAGGAGTTGTTATATTAGTTTATTATGTTTCAGTTGCTTACTGTAAATGTGTTATCCCCAATTATTATGTAGAATGTTTTGTAGATACTCATGCAATTGTAACTCTCTGCTGCTTTGGACACTGATTTACACCCTATACATCCTTCACTCCATTGGCCATCTAGACACAGGTCTCTTCTGGGTCACTTGCTACCTAGATAACTGCTCCTGTACTATAGGTACCTGTTGCAAAATCTCCCTTCCAATATCACTCTCTATTGAGGTCTGGCAAGAAATAATTTGTGTACAAATGATGTAGATTAATATGGAACACCAGCTGTCCCCAATGTTTGGGAGGATGTGCCCATGGGGAATGCAGTGGATGAATGAAAGTATCTATAGTGTTTTGAATAATATGTAAGAGTAAAGTGTTGGTGCTGGTCGAAATTTTAGTGTCACAAAAACTGTACTTTTGTGAGGTTCAATTGGTGCTCAGGCTTGTGGACAATAGGCAATTTGCACATTTTGTAACTTTTTGTGGTGGAACTTTCAAGGCACAAATGATGCAAAACACACAGCTAAATCAAGCTATAGGAAAAACTCACAAAGCAGTATTACAGAGAGTAATGTGTTGAACCTTACAAGACACTTTCCAGGTTACATTACAGCGGACACCTTCATATGCACCAAGGCATATACTAAGTACATTCTTTAATGTTGTATGTGAGCTAATCTTGCTGAAGTAATGTTTTATTTTTACATTCAGCAGGCCAAGCTGGTGTGCCTTTTGGAGTTCAGCAGTTTGTGTGTCACTACACGTTGACGTATTTCTCCAATGCTCCTAGGCTGCTTATGGTTCTTGACTTGCCCAGATTGTCTACTCTTGATGCAAGTAACTTTGGCACACAGACCACTGTCTTATTTGCTATGTATTCTGCTGCAACTATAGAGTCATGTTTGTTAACAATAAATGTGACCATGCATTAGTGTGATTAAGCAGTCCCAATCAAGTATCTGCTGACTACTAAACTGCTGTTCTTTGTATTGTCATACACAAGAATCCATACATAGTCCTTTGGGGCATGTTTAGGCACATGTCTACTTATCCAATATATTGATGGCATGTTTGGTTTTTGGGCCATTAGCCACATTATGGCCCTCCCCTGAATTCACACTATATGTAGCGGTTTAAACCTTTATTATTAGAGATATTTGTGTATTTAGTATAGTCTCTTTGGTTGTGGCACGTTTTAGAATGTGGTATTGTGCACGTTCAACATGGTCTGTGCACTTTATTATTATTATTATCATTTATTTGTTAGGCACCACAAGGTGTCCGCAGCGCCGTACATAGTACAAACAGTAAACCATACAGGGTTAAACAGTACAGAACAGTAAACACAAAGTACCAGTGCTTCAGAAACTCCGGGACAGACAAATGGAGTAAGGACGGAGCAGAAGAACAGGTGTGGAGACACGAGGGAAGAAGTGCCCTGCTCAAACGAGCTTACATCCTAAGGGAGGGTGGACCAAACAGACACAAGAGGGAGCGGTGATACCAGGGGAGAGAGGGAAGAGTGAGCAGAGTAGGTGAGGGGTTAGGTGGATGATTGGTAGGCTTTAAGGAACAGGTGAGTTTTAAGTGCTCGTTTGAAGGAGCACAGCTTGGGAGCGAGACGGATGGAGCGAGGGAGGTCATTCCAGTGTAGGGGGGCAGCTCGGGAGAAGTCTTGGATTGTGGAGTGGGAAGTGGTAATGAGAGTGGAAGAGAGGCGACGGTCAGTGGCAGAGGGATCGGGCAGGAGTGTGAATGGTGAGGAGGTCAGAGATGTAGGGGGCAGTAGACTGGGAGAGAGCTTTGTAAGTGGTGGTAATGAGTTTGAAGAGGATTCTGTAGGGGATGGGGAGCCAGTGTAGGGCAAGGCAGTGAGGGGAAGCAGAGGAGGAGCGGCGTGAGAGAAAGATGAGTCGCGCAGCCACATTGAGTACAGAGCGGAGGGGGGCGAGATGAGAGAGGGGGAGGCCAGTGAGGAGAAGGTTGCAGTAGTCGAGGCGGGCGATGAGTGCATGGATGATGGTTTTGGTGGCGTCTTGTGAGAGGAAGGGTCGGATGCGGGCTATGTTGCGAAGTTGGAGTCTACAGGCTTGGGCAAGGGATTGGACATGGGGGGCAAAAGAGAGAGAGGAGTCAAGGGTGACACCCAGGCAACGGAGTTGGGTAAGAGAGGAGATGGGGGTGTTGTTAACAACGATAGAGAGGTTGTGGTGGGAGGGGAGTTTGGGGGGAGGAAAGACAATGAATTCAGTTTTGGAGATGTTAATTTTGAGAAAGCGGGAGGACATCCAGGAGGAGATGGCAGAGAGGCAGTCAGATACGCGAGAGATAAGGGAGGAAGAGAGAACAGGAGAAGAGATGTAGAGTTGAATGTCATCAGCATACAGGTGATACTGAAGACCAAAGGAGGAGATGAGCGCACCAAGGGAGGAAGTGTATAGCGAAAAGAGTAAAGGGCAGAGGACAGAGCCCTGGGGGATGCCTTCTGGGAGTGGGGAGGGGGTGGAGGAAGAGCCAGACATGGAGACACAAAAGGTGCGGTTAGCGAGGTAGGAGCAGAACCAGGCATGGACGGAACCGGAGAGGCCGAGAGAGAGAAGAGTTTGCAGAAGGAGGGGATGGTACACAGTGTCAAAGGCCGCGGAGAGGTCAAGGAGGATGAGTAAGGAGAAGTGACCCTTAGATTTGGCTGAAAGGAGGTCGTTGGTAACTTTGGCCAGGGCAGTTTCAGTGGAGTGGAGGGAACGGTATCCAGATTGGAGAGGGCCAAGGAGGGAATTGTCCGAGAGATATCTGGTGAGGCGACAGCAGACTATCCGCTGAAGAAGTTTGGAGGCGTAGGGGAGAAGTGAGATGGGGCGGTAGTTGACGACAGAGGTGGGGTCAAGATTGGGTTTTTTGAGGATCGGAGAGATAAGAGCGTGTTTTAAATGAGGCGGGTACTACACCGGAGGAGAGTGATAGGTTAAAAAGGTGTGCCAGGTAGGAGCAGGCAGTGGGAGAGAGAGAGCAAAGGAGGTTGGAGGGGATGGGGTCGAGAGGACAGGTGGAGGGTGGAGAGGAAAGAATAAGGGAGCGGACTTCTTCGCCTGATGTGGGGCAGAAGGAGCACCAGAGTTGATTGTTGGATGGGGTGGAGCGATGAGGACAGCTGGTGAGGGTTTAGAAGCGGAGATGTTAAATCTGATGGCTTCAATTTTAGAGGAGAAAAAAGTGGCGAAGTCAGCAGCAGAGAGGGACAGCGGGACCGGAGGGGGAGAGAGGAGGGAGTTGAAGGTGGCAAAAAGGCGGCGGGGATTAGAGGACTGAGAGGAGATGAGGGACTTGAAGAAGGTTTGTTTTGCGAGGGAGAGGGCGGAGCAGAATGAGGAGAGAATAAATTTAAAGTGGAAGAAGTCGGCCAGGGAGCGAGATTTCCTCCAGAGGCGTTCTGCAGTGCAAGAGCATTTTTGGAGGAAGCGGGTGAGTTTGGAGTGCCAAGGTTGGGGAATGAGGCGGCGTCGGCGAATGGGAGAGGCTGGGGCGACAGCATCCAGGGCAGTAGTTAGGGAGTGGTTGTAGAGACAGGACGCTTGGTCAGGGCAGGCCAGGGAGGGAATGGGGGAAAGGAGAGAATCAAGAGAGGAGGAGAAGGAGATGGGGTCGATCGCTTCAAGGTTGCGTCTGGTGAGGGTAGCTTTTGGTGGGGGAGGAGCAGGGGAGGAGGACAGAGTGAAAGAGAGCAGATGATGGTCAGAGAGTGGGAAGGGAGAGTTGGAGAAATCAGAGAGGTCGCAGAGATGAGAGAAGACAAGGTCAAGTGAGTGACCGAGATGGTGGGTGGGGGTGGAGGTCCACTGGGAGAGGCCTAAGGAGGAGGTGAGGGAGAGAAGTTTGATGGTGGCAGGGTCGGAGCAGTTATCGATGGGGATGTTGAAGTTGCCAAGTATGATGGAGGGAAGGTCAGAGGAAAGGCAGTGAGGGAGCCAGGCAGCGAAATTATCAAGGAAGAGGGAGGTGGGGCCAGGGGGACGATAGATGACAGAGACACGGAGGTGGATGGGAGAGAAGAGACGGATGGAGTGAACTTCAAAGGAGGAGAACAAGAGGTAAGGTAGGGTGGGGATGACCCGAAATGTACAGCAGGGGGACAAGAGGAGGCCCACTCCACCTCCTGAACGATCATCTGGTCTGGTGGAGTGGGTGAAGGAGAGGCCACCGTAGGAGAGAGCGGCAGGTGAGGTGGTATCAGAAGGAGTGAGCCAGGTTTCAGTGATGGCAAGAAGGTTAAGAGAGTTGGAGATGAAGAGGTCGTGGATGGAGGTAAGTTTGTTACGGATGGATCTTGAGTTCCAGAGGGCGCAGGAGAAAGGGAGGGAAGGACGAGGAGAGATGTGGATAAGATTCTTAGGGTTAATGGAGCGAGTGGTGGAGCTAGAGTTGGACCAGTGAAGGGGGCTGGGTGAGAGGTTGATGGGGCGAGGGGGAGAGATGGGACTGTGAGAGAAGGTCTGGTGAGGGGGGCGCGGGGAGAGGATAGGTATAGGAAAGGAACGGGGTGGCATAGTGAGAGACGGGGACAGGAGTGAGAGGCAAAACAGTATGGACGATGCAAAGTGGGGAGGAGCAGGGGCAAAGCACTGTAGACAAAGCACTGTAGACAATGAAGAGTAGAGGAGAATAAAATAACAATAAATAAAATAACAATCCAAACAATGAAAACAATGTGTGGTGGAGAACAATAAAATAAAGGTGGGATGAATAAGTGTGGTTCAATAAAATAAATAAATAACTAAGTAAATAAATTAAAAAATTGAAAACACAAAGGCAGTGATGGGGCTACGGAGAGCCCTTACCAAGAGATGTGGGAGGAGAACGGAGGAATTAGGTAGTTACTGAGGCCGAGGTAGGTGGTCACCGGAGCCGGAGTAGAATAAGGGTCTGGCGATCCGGAGGTAGGTGCAGGAGCTGGAATGGTCCAAAGGGTCGAGCAATCCAGGGGGATCAGAGATCCAGAGGGTCAAGCCAAACAGTTCAGTTCAGACCCGGCGAGAGCAGATGGGCCTAGTGGGTCCAGAGTCCAGGTCAGTTCGGTGGGACAAGGTGGAGGGACCAGGGGGTCAGGAGTCAGGGTGAGTCAGTATGATAAGGCAGCAGCACAAGGAGTGGCAGGGGAAAGAGAGGGCCTGTGTGTACCAAGGAAACTGGTGCAGGGGGCCACAATGTAGAGGATGTTAAATGTACATGAGCCCTGTAGCTTTCTTAGCCCATAGCTCTGTGCTGTTATGCTGCAAACATATTCCAGGGCAGGGGGCACATGAGGCAGACCAGTATGGAGGTAGACCCTGGGGGCCCTGAGGCAGCCTAAGATGGAGGCAGTACAGTGGGGCCTCGGAGACCAGACACAGGGGCACCACGTGGAGAGGCAGCAGGCCAGACGGGACACCAGGGGTTAAGTAGTAAAGCCACAGAAACAGGGGGGAGCAGGCAGATATTGCGGCCTGTGGTGTGGTGGCGGAAGGGGATGCCTGGGAGGGAACAGCAGGCTCACCCTCGGTCGGAGCGGCGGGAGACCCTCGGTCGGAGCGGCGGGAGACCGAGCAGCGGGAGTCATGGAGAGGATCAGCAGGAGGAGAACAGCTGCAGCACACAGGATCCACAGGACAGCGGAAGCAGCGGTCATGGAAGTCCACACGGCAGGCGATGAACAGACGAGCCGAGCAGCGGCGGGAGTCAGCAGCGGGGCGCCAGGAGGACGAGCATCAGGTAGGAGCACGAGTCCGGTCCTCAGTACATGTGTTTCCATCAGCAGGAGTCAGCAGCGTGGCGGCAGGAGGACGAGCATCGGGTAGGAGGAGGCCAGGGAGTGAGGCCGAAGCCGCGGCCTGGCGTTGAGACAGCTGCAGAGGATCCGTGGGAAATACCCCAAGGGAGGGAGGCAGATTTCACCGGCCATTAGTTTTAGAGCACTTATAGAGATTAGCAAAACACCTCTGTCAGTGTTTCTTAAATGTTGATGGCATTGGCTGCCACACTTCCTAGGCTAGGACCTGTTGAAACCAACAGGCCCAAAAACACTTGCAACTCACACAGCTTTGTTTGGAATTGTGGCCACAGACAAATGCTACACACAAAGTCCACTTATTCAAGGCCAAGGTCTTTGTGTCAGATGCAAGTTCTGCATATGTTGGAGTTGGTCTCCACATAATTTTGTATTTCCCTTTTGGAAAGCACTGTTGGGTGTTACACTTTAAACTATATTGTGTATTGGTGCATTCATGCAATGTTCCTGTGCAGCAGCACACATATACACTTTGAAGCCTAGAAAAATGTGTGTGAAATCTCAGGTTTTTAGTTTGCACACACCTGTCATATTGTGTACTTTGTGGCCTTCAAATTCATGGGTACAAGTATTATGGATGTGAACTAAAATGTTCATATTGGATTGGGGTGTAAGAATTAGTTAATTATTTTGCACTAGCATTCACATTGCTAATGGGGCTTGCAAAAAGCTAACCTTAGCCTTAAAACAAAATCATGTTGGGAATATCTGCAAGTAGTATGTGTGAGTAATTTCTATGTTGGACATTATTTGTGTAGACTAAGACCAATGCCTGCTTTAGCATGTGTGTGTGTGTACATGTAAGGTAGCTCAAATACTTTCAAAGTGTTACACATAATAGCACTCTGACGCCACAATGTAATTCTCCTCACGCAGCAGAGTGACCATACTCCAGATTGGCAAGCAGTAAGTACTGAACAGTGGCACAAAATCTGTAGTGAGATTCAAAACCCCAGGCCAAACATAGTGGTTGACACAAAGGCGCATTTAGAATTGCATTTAGAATTATATTCAATCAATAAGCAGAGTTTGGTGTGGCTAAGTACCTAATAGGCTAGGAATATGCCATGTCTGCATGGCCATCCTGTTACCAACAGGTACTGTGGTTTGTAAAGGAAAGCACTACCAAGAGGGCTAATCTTAACCATGCACAACCATGACACCACTTGATGTAGAGTCCAAAAATTGCATGCACCAAATCAAAGACAGCTATTCCAATCCAAATGACAGGTAGGCAAAGCACTCCCCAAACATTTGTACAGGTCTACTTTGAAAAGCCATTACCCTACTACAAATGTATACTCCATATCAAACACCTTCTGATGAAAGCATCCAAGCCAAGCTACCACCAGGGCAAAACTGACACTATATTGTGTAATAGTTACTTGCTATGCCCATGTCCCCCTAGAGTGTCTGCCCTAGCCTAGCACACAGTAACACTAGTAAAATAGTTTTGTTGGCACTCATTCCCATAGTATCTCTGAGCTCAGTTCCACACTAGGGTTGAATTTGATGCTTACAATTGGTCAGATACACTGTATGTTATTTATTCATGTTAGTGTGAGACTTCCTATTCACTTATGCCTAATGGGTAATTGTATGTATTCTCAATAAAACACATCAATAATATGCTTTTCCAGGTAGGCCCATTTTGCATTAACAATGATTACACATGTTTTGTCTAATCTCTGGCCCAAAAAACTGTCATATCCATGCATGCCACAGCCTGCTCAGTGAAATTGTAACTTTGCAAAGAGAGGAAAAAAGGACAAGTGGGATTAAATAAATGATTTAATTGAGAAGCCAGGTGTACATTAATGTTTCCTCACTGCAAAGCATAGAGTACTCGTTTCGTCTGCGACGGACGCCATATTTTTGGTGGGAGAGACAACCATTACACACAGGTGTCAGAAAGATCTGCGTGATACGTGAGCGCGCCTATATGTGCTCAGAGAACCAATCAGAGCACTGAGTCCTCCATGTTATTAAAATTTATTTTTTTAGACATAGCAAAATGAGGGCAGCTATTTTTTCTCGCAGGGAGCTAAGGTGCCTCACTGCAGGCATGGACAATGTACCCTCGGGGCGCTATGTCTCTAATGAGATAAAATTCCAGGCGTATGAGAGGATCCGCAGACGTCTCCGCCTGTGGTACAATTGCAGTAGGACCATCGTCCAACTCCAGAGGCGCTGGAGCGATCTCTGGCGCCGTCAGCCCCAGTTGCTGGCTGAACTCAGGAGATCACAAGAAGTGAGTTCTCTATTAATCTCAGAAAACGTGTGTCAACAAATATTTTGTGTATATGTATCCAACTATGTTCACCCAAATCACCGGACATGGCTTACCACTACACTACATATCAATCTTTCTCCACACTGGAAAAGTCATTCCCCTTCCAATGCACCCAACCTGCTTTGACTCCTGTCTCCTACATTTGGCTACTCAACATTTACTTTCCCACATGATTTTTTTTAGAAACTTCAGGACATTACAGGTTTTTGAATCAAGCGCTCAAACTCTTGACCCCAGTGCTGTAACTTGCTGACCTAAGCAAATGCATCTGTATCTAGAGGCCTAACAGTTGAAAGTAATGTAACAGTACACATCTTTAGTAAGTCCTGTCTGTTTGATAAATTAGGTGGGGATATATATTTAATATCTATTTTGGGTTTATTTCAGCACCCATTGAAGAAGCTGCCAATTGACCTCCCCCACCAAAGACTGCGGCTGAGATTATGGCCCACATGGGGCAATTTTTGGAGGAGCTTGAAGGCCTCCACAACCATATAGGGCAAGTGATTGCCGCATTAAGATTCAAATTGGCCTACTGGGCTTCATTTCTGTAAAAATATTTTCTTTATTTGTAAATTTTCTTTATTTTATTTTTCTTTTATGTAAACAGTTATAATTGAATCACTTTAAAAAAATCAAACTGTGTTTTAAAAAAAACAAACCTTTGGTGTCTGTGTCTTTATTCATTTAATTACCCAACATGTGGGTGTAAGTTAAAAAGAGAAAGTATATAATTATCGGAAAAGAGTAACATTTAGGGAGGATTTAGGTTTAGAACTCCATCATAATTTAGAAAGGTGAAAAGGATTTTATTTGGTGTTTGCATGTCATCCAAAAGGAACATGTGGCCTCCACCAGCAAGCCACCCCTGTAAGACGTATGGCATTTGTAGGCCCTGTGTGAAAGATACTTTTCCAAAGGTGAAATGCCCTAGCTACATCACAATTGCCACAAATCATGTCATTGTAGTGATAGTCCAAGGTTACGTTAAAGTGTCAGAGGCAAGCCAGTCACACATTGAAGCGAACATCGAAAGTGTACCCTGAAGTGGCGTCAGTGGTGTAAGGCAGAAGTGCAAGCGAAGCAAAGGTCCCTGGTACTGGATTGTTATGAGCGTTCTGTTTGGATAAAGCAGAGCACACATCGCATTACGTGTATGCCGTGGATCCAGATGAAAGACGGTCTGCAGGCAATGTTGCATTTAACTTCAAGGAGGCTGTCCCCTACAAACTCCCCCCCCCCCCCCCCCTTAGTCCATTCATAGTAATAAATGTCATCATGCGCATAATAATGTGCATGTGAACTGTGGGCCCTGAGCTTTTTCGGAATATTTTACAATATGGTTGAGCATGTATAACAAATCAACAATAAAAAATTAAACCATTGTGTCACGTTCCTGCGTTTCTTGTTAGCATAATGAGTCCAGTCCACACATTAGTTATAGCTATGCTTGGTATTTGAACTCCTGGCTGCTGTGTTGTGAGTCCAAAGTGCTAACCAGTGAGCTACCTGTGAGATTGGTATTTCGTGAGTAATTTGTGTGAATAATGAAGAGTAGTATTAAGTGTCAGTTGCCTGTGTAGCACGCATGCTGTATTGTTGGTGTTGTCTGTGTTTTTTCACATCTCAGGTTGGGCTAGTCGGTAGCTGTCCCACTTTCCATACAGTCATTCATGAGTTCTAATCCAAACAGAAACCCTTACTCTGTGTGGAGCTTGTATACATTCTTGTGTGTATCCTTTATGGAAGAGTATGCTATGCATTTTGCTGAAAAGGCAAGATGTATTTACCCCACATACATTTTGATATATTCATTATTCATGTGTTTTTAATGTAGCCATGTCCATGCATTTTGCGTACTATACGGCGATTTGAAATCCTAAACACAGAAAGATCGTGAGCAATGTGTTTGTTAAAAGTGTGTATTACGCTAATTACTAGCAAAGGAAAAATAACGTTCAGAGTGTTCCACATCATTGTTATTTGCCAGTGATTAATGAGTTTAGAGCTATCTCGTAAAAATAAGCCCCAGGCATGTGTGTTGTGTTCTGTGTAAACACACTGTTGGTCCCTCCCACAGTGGGCGTGAAGTATACATTGCTTAGCTTGCCGTCAATCGGTTGAGAGCCGTCGCTTGTGCTTGTACCATGTTTAAAGATCCGCAGGTGGGTGTGTTTTATAGCGTTTGCGCTGCTTATTTCCATCCCTTAAGAGTGTAACCACAGGAGGGTGTGTTTTTGCTGAGGTGCTTATTTCACTCGCGTAAGTGTTTGCGTCACTCAAAGTATGCAACGCAGATGCGTATACGTTTGCGTACCTTGAAGAATCGGGCCCAGAGTTCTTAACAATAGACAAAATGAGTGTTCTTTTAAATTATATATATCAAAGAGTTGTGCATTTTATTGACCTATGTAAAGGTCCAGCATTTAAATGATATATGGCAGAAATCACTATTCATAAGAGAAGTTCACCAATTGTAAACTATATATCTCATAGCTCAATTGGTAGAGTGCCAGGCTAGGACACCCTTGTTCAAACACCAGATGGTCCAAATAATAATTTTGGTGTTATAAATTCTTAATTATACTTATAAGCCATTGAAACTCAAACATAATAGATAAATAAATTAGAATGAGACAGAATATAAAAATAAAGAATCTGAATATAGCTATAAAAGCTAAATAAAACTGAATAAAAATGTAACATCCCAGAATGGTCAGGGTCATTTATAAAAAAGAAGATAGACTGCCCTGCTTGCCTATAATTATGGTTAGCATTAATGCAAGTGGAGACTTCAGTGACTTTGAAAGACAGTTGATGGTTGAGGCACATATGCAGGAGCTTCAGTGACAGACACTTCATGGCTATCAGCATTTGTGAGTTCAGTGGTACAAAGAGACAATGGACTACAGAGCAGTGGAAAAAGGTGGCATGGTGAGAGCATAACTCCCAACATTTAGATTCACAAAATTGTGAAAAAAAGGCCCCACTCCCATTCTGCCCAAACTACGCCTACAAATAAGGCACCTTGCTATAAAACCCCACCCACTTTTGGTTAGGTACTGCCCCTTTTGTTGCCCATGAATCAGGACATTTGAGACTTTGAGACTTGCACCATGTAAGGATTGAAAGTAAATAAAGCCTCAGGTATGGTATTAAAACTGTGCACTTGATAGATAATACGTCCTGCACTCATCACTATAGAATAGGGCAATATCCACTTAAGTGTAGCTCTGGGAGACTTTAGAATATTCTCCTGTCATGACTGCATCCCACTGGCCTGACTCTGACGTGTCCCTGGTTCTGAGTAATTGCGACCATTAGTGCCAAGCTGCTCGATAGGTCGTAAAGGGGATTGCGCTAACCCGCATTCCACCAGTCACTTTATGCCAGCGTGATGATCTGCCAAACGCAAGAGGGACAGGGAATGCCTATGTTGTTGGCCATAAGTGGGGAAAGATGGCGGCCGCTAACGGGATGAGGGGAGGAACCAAATATGGCCGGGCAGAAAACTACCCGGTTGGGGCGGGACAAGTCAACCACTGGGAAGTTCTGTAATACACCGCCGCAACCCGGCAATCTGACAGCTGGGTGTGTGCGCATTAGCCGCACAATAATGACAGCCTCCTGCTCCAGCTATAAGAGAATAGAAAGCTGAATTCTTATCTCTCTCAATGTGTCCTTCCCACAGGATCTTGCAAAGCAGAATGAGGCAACCAGGAAGTGAGAAGACCTATAAAGGAACCCAAGACCCTCCCATGAGACAGTCATTGGTCAGACCTGTAACTGCTGTTAACCCTTTATGGTAAGTGTAAGCTCAGATGCAAACACTCGCTATTTAATGGCGCTCGTCTATAGGGGCTCTCTTGTAAATATGTACATACCTCCCATGCAGACAGGGACAACGAGGAGGTATTCTGGCCCTAGTGGTGTACATGGGTTGCAGTGCTGACCTTTATGTGTAGAGAGATGCTAATGGGATATATTGTGTGGGCAGCACTTCTGCCTCACAGTGCTGGGGTCATGAGTTCAATTCCCAACCATAGCCTTATCTGTGTGGAGTTTGTATGTTCTCCCCCTATTTGCGTGGGTTTCCTCCGGGTGCTCCGGTTTTCTCCCACACTCCAAAAACATACTAGTAGGTTAGTTGGCTGCTATCAAAATTGACCCTAGTCTCTCTGTCTGTGTACGTTAGGGAATTTAGACTGTAAGCTCAAATGGGGCAGGGACTGATGTGAATGAGTTTGCTGCGGAATCAGTGGCGCTATATAAATAAATGGTGGTGATGATGATGATGATTGTGTGTTACATAGAGAGAGGTTATTGGAGTATAGTGGGTAACATTTTGGTAGAGAAAGGGGATGTACAGTAGCACTATCCTAGGTTACAATAACTTTTCCGCTAATCAAGGAGTCTCTAAAATATTTGGCTTACATGTAAATAATTTAAAACATCTGTATCTGCCATTTTGGTAGATTTGCAGTCCTCATAAAAATGCTCTGATGCATTTTAGTCAAAGACCAAATACGAGCATTAAACCTTTGAAAAAAATGTTGCTGGAGTGATAGCAGTATGTGTGTCGCTTATATTGTCTTCTAATAATTGCACCATCTATTTCCCCTACGCAAAGCTGCAGTTAAAGGAGAAATATGTGTCTTAATACAATAACAAAGCCTCTAAACCAAGAAGACCTTTCCTTGAACCTCCTTGTCAACACGTAGATGTCGCCTTTTCTTCATCATTACTGTAGAAATATGCTTGATGTCACCATAGGGATACAATGTTGCATTTTTACTTTAACAAACAGAAAATCAAGGCTTTTGCCATGACAATGGAAACATAATAAACCATCCTTGCACATACTATATCTAGCTTGTAATATTGTATGCATCGTGTATGCATCTTCTGATGCTTTAATCGGTTCATCTATCATAATAAAGTATAGTTGTGTTTACACATAAAATGCAATTTATAGAAGTGCACAGTATGTTAATATGTTCAGTTGTAGTTGGTTGACACTTATGTTCTGTAGTTATATTGCTACTGTTGCTCTGAGTGACATTGAAATGTCTAGAATAAAAAAAATTTGTGTATTGCATTGATGAACAAATTAATTTAGACAAACAAAATATTTCTGACTCAAATCCTAACTAATTTTTAGTTTTTATACAGCTAGCTATGAAGTGACTACCAAAGGTTCACACAACACCTATTCTGGAGGTTTTCAAGAGATACTTTTGTCCTCAACCTTGATTATCACTTACGCTGGGGAAGCATCTTGTTTCCGTATTTTTTTGGGCCACAAACCAGATGGACTGGAGCTCATGATGTTGAGTTTCTGGAACGGGAGATATATTAATTTAGTGCCTGTACTATACTGTATAACATTGTGACTCAAAATGTAGCTTGACGTAGAGGTAGAAAAGTTAGTTGACTTTCCTTTACAACCAAGGGAGAGTGTCCATAGTGAGGGTATTTAGACCCTTTCCTTTAAATGTAAACACAGCAAACACTGTAATTTTGCTATTGTTAAGCAGATTACCTGCAGGGTGGACCTGGATAGATATGATCTGTTTAATCTCATGGAGATAAGTCTGCATACAAATATTAGTGAGTACTGATCTGCTATTGAGTAGTGCTAGCACACAAAACATTTCACAGAATGAACAACTGGGAGCCTTAGAGAGGATCTAACGCCGATTGGAAAAATACATAATTCCACATGAGGAAGAATTTATATATGTCTATTTTGTTTGATGTTTTTAAAAATAGCATGCAACTTGAGGAAGTTCTGGTCATATGCGCTTTAATATTAAAATCTTAGTTGAAAACAGTTGTTCTGTGATAGGAATTGACACGCATATGTGTACTTTTCAATTAAAAGACTATACTGTATCAACTATCAACTGCCAATTACCCCTGCACTTTAGTGGGTGCAAAATATATGGGTGAAAACAAGCGTACTGATGACAAACACAGGACTTAAGTCAGCCGCGTCTGTTTGGTAGTTCCCACACTATACATGGGGGTTTATTCCGCCCCCTCTCTCCTCCATTCTACCTCTAACTTCGTTAACAGGCTTAAGTGTCATTTGGGTGCAGACAAGAATTGCATGCAAATGCATTCATTAGTGTAATGTCCGTTTCTGGGCATGCGCTAAGCTACTTCACGCAAGATACGCTTCCCAAATGGAAGTACGTCTGAACATGGCCCCTTTTCTCTGCTGCAGCAGATCTATGCGGTAAAAGCTCTTTCTATAACATTATGTAGATAACCAGGTTTATCTTACAATTGTCAGTGAGTGCTCTTTATAAATGCAGTAAGCAAAGAACTACATATACGTTTCTATGTTATGTAATTGGCAATTACAGTTGTTATACAACTGGTGGAATTAAACAGCACATTGTTGATGGCTCTCAAATCCCACAGAGCTCTGATATTCATCTTACAAGATTGGCAGTAATTGCACTGAGCATTTAGACCTTTTTTGAGATGATGCTCGTCACAGCAAAAAATTGAGCCATTACAGTGAGCAAGAAGAAGATATTTTAGGAAATGCTGAATATCTTTATTTTATAATTATATTTGTGATATAGAAGTAACAAGGCCATTTGCTTCTAAAAATACTACCCTTCTCATTAAAGTCTTTTTGGACAGCTTAATCGCACCATCAATCACTTGGAAAAGAAGTATGACTGAAAATTCTAAGCCTTGAATGTACTTATGCCTTTTCATCATTAACCATAATTGTATGTACTTGATTGTTCCAGCTATTGTCCCTATTGAATCTTTTACCTGACCACACATCATATTCAAGAGGAAGCATTGAAATGGGTTGCCAGGACAACTAAGAATGTCACCAGTTGCTCACAATAAACACCATAGTTCTGCTGGTCTTTGTATTTATCCCTTCCAAAACTGTGCATGTGATTAAGCTTAAGTAATACCGCACTCCAAATTCATCCTTTAACAACTGCCGCACACACATGCGTGTGAGTCTGTAGATGTAGGAACAAGGCTTTTAGTTCACATATTAAATTCACTTATTTCAGTCAGTTTTTATTTAATTAAATATCTGTTATCTTTTTTTATGAATTATGACATTGTGTTTGCCTCAAGCACAGTTATATTTATCCACTGATAATTTATTCAGACATGTCAACATGATGCACTTCATGAGGGAGACATTTGTCTTGTGTGGTATTTTTCACCTACATTTTGATCAAATTAACTTGGGATCAGTGCAGTAATTGATTTCTGACAAGCTTTATATATCAGTTCATCAACTAAGGCCTTTTTAATTCAGTCAAAATGTTGGTGGGAAATCTGGAAATCAATCAAATGTCCTCATGATGAAATGGAACATACTGGCATATATGTTTATTATATAAAATCTGGATAAAACACTTTTTTTCTGTAGTGGAGAAAAGCAACACAAGTATTCAGGGTAAATGAACTTTACTTAATTTAGATATCTATATTATGCATGTTCTCCTACAGTAAGCCCCTGAAATAACCTGCCTTCATTCTTTTTGGCAATTTTGAGAAGACCAGTAGAATAGGTTACCAGTGCTAAACTGAAGACTACTACTAGCAGTTTCTAGAGGTTTATTCTGGGAATCTGGTGTCTGCATCACAGCAGTATGTGTGGTCCTCTTCCTAGCTACTTAATTGGGACAGCTATGCCTTTGTAATGGGCATCTTCCTAGTCAATTTGACATGGTATGCCAGGTCTCCATATCTACTCATTACTGCCCAAGGCTTGTTAGCAATATCTTACTTTAGCATGTTATACTATCCTGAACTTGTCCTTACCATTCACCTTATAGTAAGATGGATACAACATTAGCAACATTTTACCCAATATTTTTTATATAGCAATCTTTAAGCTACATGTGGCTGGATAATGAGGTGTGGTGATCACAGCAACGCGCTGATACCCTGTCCATCCCAAAAGCACATATGAAGGTCCTTCTGTGTGCTCCCATTAAACAGGCAGCTGATGCTGACATTGGTGCTGGCCAGATAGGTATGGATGGTGGTAGTCAAAAAGTGATCATTGATAAGGATGAAAAACAGGTAATGTTTTAGGTGGTAATGAACTGCCAGTCATGGCACACAGTATGCTGTTATTAATGTGAAATGGCAAGTGTGTTGAAAATATCAAGAAGATACACAATTTATTTGGGACCCCACTGGATCCACTCAACAAATGAAAAATGGGCAATTTGTTTTATAGCAAAATGTTTTGCAAACTTTTCTGTCAATCACACAGCAAAAAAAAGAAATATCTTAGGGAAAAAATGTATCAAGAATGAAATACAGAAAATGCTCACTAAAGCTCCCTCACAGGGACAATGTTATGAGCCGCAACATCAGCAGCTCGTCTGTCCCTCCAAAGCGCGTCCCGGCTGTTGCCTTGACAGCTGGGACATCACTTACACCCCCTCCTCCTGGCTGTCACCAGGTCAACAACTGGAACGTTCTGTAACCGCCACGACCCGGCAATCTGACTGCTGGGCGGGTGCGCATTAGCCACACAATAATGACAGCCTCCTGTGGCTGATTAGATTGGGCTGATACCCTGAAAGTTTGATTGATGGCTGTTACTATTTAAGGCAGAAAGGGCTTAGTCTCCCTGCTGGTTACAGCATTTGTGTGATCCACTAGCTGACCTGCTCCTAGTGTTGTGGATACTCTGTTCATTCGATTTTGATTCCTGTTGTGACCCTTGGTTTGTTTCTGGAGCCTGATTGCCTTGTCCTCTGGCTTTGTTACTTGATATCCTTGCTCGCTGTCAGCCCTGAACCTTTGGTCTGTCCCTGATTCTCTTGCTTGCTACTGACCACTGACCTGCGGTATTACAGATAAACTTTTACTACACTAAGAGTTAAGACCAGGGGCATCCAAGTACCTGTGAGTGCAAATAGCTCTACGGGAAAGGGGGCTGCTATAGACAAAGGACTTTGTTCGCCTGTTCTGGAAGTTTATGACAATAGTTGCTAGCCAAAACATTGTATCTTGAAATACCATTGGAGGATTTTTTCTGAGGGACCATAGCCAAACCAGTCCCAGTCCAGTTCAGGTCCCAGCTGGCCAGATCCAGACCATTTTGCAAGTGGTTCAGTAGCTTTTGCTTCAGTTGTCTGCTCAAGAGAAAGCCTCAAAGGCCTCGTAAGGCACCCTGGCACCTGCGGGGAGCCTAAGTTAAATTTACGAGATCAATTCTCTAGGGCCCTGTTCCGCAAATTTAAGGAGAGCTGAAACTTTATTTTTGTATTAGACCTCGCTCCTGCGGCTCTGAACAATAACGGGTCTGTATCATCATCTCCCTTCTCCAAGGTGACCCTTCAGTCTTGCTCCCTCTTGTCCTTCTCTGAGAGTCTGTAGATGCCTTCTTTAATGCCCTGGGCCTGCTCTATGATGATCCTGACCGGATGGCCTCTGCTGAATCTCATCTAAGGGGCCCTGAGACATGGCAGGCAGACTGCCGAAAAGAGTATTGTACAGAGTTTAGGTATTGGTCTACAAATAGTGAGTGAAATGACCCAGCTCTCCATAGTTATTTTTTTTTTTTGGTCTGTCTGAACAGACCAAAGACTTCCCGGTGCAGTACCTCTCACTAACTACCTTGGAGAGTCTTATGCAGTTGATAATAAAGATTGATCTCAGGATCAAAGAAAGAAAGGTTGAAAAGGATATATATTCATACTCTTGCTCCCCTCTGGTCTCTTACTCTGTACCACCAGATCCTTCTGAACCCATTCAGATAGGAGCTTATGGTCTCACCTTAGGGGAAAGAACCAGATAATGCTTTCTGCCTGTATTGCGGCAACAAGGGTCATCGCTCTTGTCCTAACCAGGCAGGAAAAGACCAGGTTTATGCATTGCAGAAAAGGTGTGCCTAGGTCTTCAAATAGTCTCTTCCAAAAAGTCTGTTTAGATCCCTGGTCGGGTCGCTTATGGATAGCATTACTCCGCTGTTCCATCCTTCTTAGTGGCGCAGTCAGTAACTTCCCCAATGTGAAGTTACCCAGACTCTAGGTATTCCCTCAGATGGGAACCCCTTGATTGGGGGTAGAATCATCACTAGGTCCCCACCTGTGCAGCTCACGGTATTTACCTTCCATTCCGAAAATCCTCTCTTTCTACCTGATTTCCTGCCCTTCTTTGTCATTGATTCTGGGACATCTTTGGCTCAAGAGCCATAGCCCCCCATATTGATTGGTGTAAGGGGAAATCATACGCTGGAGTGAAACCTGTTCCTCGACCTGTTTGATCTTGCCCCTCCGGGTCCTACATCTCTGTCCGGAACAGTTTCCATCTACTTACTGGGACTTCCAAGATGTATTCTCAAAGAAGAAAGTGGACTCTTTTCCTCCTCATTGAGATTATGACTGTACAATCAACCTCATCCCTGGTTCTAATCTACCTAAAGGCCAATGGTATGCATTTTCTCTACCCTTACAGCCCTTACCTGCAAAGGGGCTAGCATGGCTAATTGGTTTCCTGAAGCTTTGACATCCATCAAGGTCCTCAAAGATGCTTTTATCTCCACACCAGTCCTCAAACATCCAAATCCAGAACTCCCATTTGATTTGAAGTGGATGCTTCAGATGTGGGGGCTGGTGCCATCCTTTCCCAAAAGGATCCTTGGGACCAAAGACTGCAAACCAGTGCATATCTCTCCGGGAAATTTCTCTACCACAGAGGCTAATTATGATGTAGGCCATCATAAGTTGTTGGCTATTAAATTGGCATTTGAGGAGTGGTGACACTGGCTAGAGAGAGCAACTCATCTCATAAGAACCTCAAGTACATTTATTCTGCTAAGAAGCTGAATTCCAGGCAAGCTCAATGGGCCTTCTTCACTCGTTTCAAATTCCTTATCACATTTCGTCCTGGCGTTTCCAAATATTGACAGTATGTCCCATGTTGTTTGGTGGCCCTCCTTGCCTGCTGATGCTAGGCAATGTGTGCTTTCTTGTGAAGTATGCGCCAGGAACAATTCCTCTCGTAATTGTCCTACAGGTCCACTCATGCCCTTATCTATTCCAGAAAGTTCTTGGTCACATTTATCCATGGATTTTATTGTTGACCTATCTTGGCCTTCTGAATGCCACACCATCTGGGTAATTGTGGAACGGTTCAGTAAAATGGCCAACTTCGTTCCACTGACTGGATTACCGTGTGGCAGAACTCTGCAATTTGCCCTGGCATGCTGTCAATCAACTTCTGGGCCAAATACTGACTGATGGCCGCCCATTCTTGCCTAATCAATGCTTTTGGAGTTTGTCAGAATTTGTAGGTTTTTCTTTGTCCACCCGCCTCTTGAGGACTGGCCACAAGTTCTCAATGGGATTAAGGTCTGAGGAGTTTCCTGGCCATGTGTTCCGAGCCACGGCTCGCTTCTGTCAGCCCTTGGCTGTCACCATGACGTCACTTCCGCCCACACGAGTGATGAGCGACCCGGCTGTTGCCCTGGTAACAGCTGGGCCTTCTATCCTTTACCGCCGCCGCCTGGCTAATCTGACAGCCGGGCGCGTGCGCAATTAGTATTAATCCATTAACAGCCTGCTGGCTAATTTATGCATGTGTGGGGGCTGCATTCTTATTGGGTCATCTGTGTATAAAAAGTAGGGAGGGCTTAACCTCCCTGCCAGTTACAGTTTGCAGCTTCTGTTACCTGACCAGCTCCTGTGCTCTGTATCTTCTATTATTGGATTACCTGTGTTTTTACCCTTGGCTTTATTTTCTGGCCATTAATGTGCCCCCTGACGTCTGCTACATTTCTGGACTCTCCTTGTTTGCTGCCAGCCTTGACATCTTGCCTGTTCCTGACCACGGTATCTGCCTCGAACCTGGGACCTCAGCCTGTTTCCTGACTATGCACCTTTCATCTTCCACTACTCAGCGCTACGGTATGTTTCATAAACTTGTACTACTTCGAGTATAAGACCTGGGGGCATCCGAGTACCTGTGAGCTCGTCAAGCTCTACGGGAAAGGCGGCTGCTATAGGTGAAGACCTCTCCATCTTGTTCGACAACTTTATGATCATACTGATAGCCGTTACATTATAACCGGCCAGTGAAGTTTTTGAAAGAGTTCGCTTCCATGGATGAAAGCGGAACGAACCACTCTCCAGCCCAAGTCCTGGCAGGCCAGAACCAGACCCTATCACAAGTGGTCCAAAGCCTGGCTCAGCGTTTGTCTGCCCAGGAAGAAGCCTCCAGTGCCTTGCAAGCCCAGCAAGGCTCTCCAGGTCCTGCAATGGAGCCCAAATTGAATATACCTGATCGCTTCTCCGGTGACGGGGCTTCTTTTTGCAATTTTAAGGAGGGTTGTAAACTCTTTTTCCGCTTGAGACCACACTCTTCTGGCTCTGAGCAGCAAAGAGTCGGCATCATTATCTCCCTGCTCCAGGGTTATCCTCAGTCCTGGACGTTCGGCCTTCCATCCACAAGTCCCCCTCTGCAATCAGTTGACGCCTTCTTCAATGCCTTGGGTATTCTTTATGATGATCCAGACAGAGTGGCCTTGGTAGAGTCCCATCTTAGAGCCCTGAAACAAAGGCGATGCACTGCCGAAGAATACTGCACTGAGTTTAAGCGATGGTCCACGGATAGTGTATGGAATGACCCTGCTCTCCAGAGTCAATTCTGCATAGGCCTCTCTGAACTAATTAAAGATGCGTTAATGCAATACCCTACACCGACTTCTCTTGAAAACCTAATGCAGTTGGTGATTAAGATTGACAGTAGGTTCAAGGAGAGAAAAGTGGAAAAAGATGGGTCTATTTCTTCTGGCTCCCCGCCAGTTTCTTTCTCCACTCCACTGTATCTGCCTCGGACCTGAGACTTCAGCCTGTTTCATGACTACGCACCTTCCATCTCCCGCTACTCAGCGCTGCAGTATGTTTCATAAACTTGTACTACTCTGAGTATAAGACCTGGGGGCATCCGAGTACCTGTGAGCATGTCAAGCTCTACATGAAAGGTGACTGCCATAGGTGAAGACCTCTCCATCTTGTGCTACAAGTTTATGATCATACTGATAGCTGTAACACCATTTTGATGTTTTGATTCCTGAGCCACTTAGTTATTGCTTTTACCTTATGGCAAGGTGCTCCATCATGCTGGAAAAGGCACTGTTCATCACCAAACTGTTCTTAGATGGTTGGAGAAGTTGCTCTTGGAGGATGTGTGGCTCAAATATTAGTCCAAGGGGTATATTTACTGAACTGCGGGTTTGAAAAAGTGGAGATGTTGCCTATAGCAATCATTCAGATTCTAGAGCTCATTTTTTAGAATGTACTAAATAAATGATAACTAGAATCTGATTAGCAACATATCCATCTTTTTCAAACCCACAGTTTAGTAAATATACCCCAAAGAATCCGAGTGAGCAGAATTATTGAAAATTCTAATAACTCAACCTTCACACTGAATAAATCTAAAAACTTGTTACAAACCACAGAACATGTTCAGTCTCTTCACACGTGATATTCAAAAAGGATAAATAGTTTACATTGCAAGTAGTAATCCTGAAGATGAATAGGCACATTATTTAGTATTAGATACTGTCATCCCATATTTGTTAGCTGTACTATTGACTATATAGCTATGTCAATGAAAGTCTTCCAGCTTAAATGTCATTATTGACTCCTTTTGATTTTGGAGGCATTTTCTATCCCTTTCCCATGGTCAAAATTTAGATTATAGATTGTAGGCTCAGAAACATTGCCTTGTTGAGCAATTATTAATACCTAACCACTTCTATGAAAAGGGCATAAACAATCTCTTATACAGTGCGTGATATTTTGGAACATGAATGGTTGTTGGAAAAAAAATTGTATTGAATTTTCAATGGTGCGAGCAGGGTCAGAGGTACAGCATATTAAATGACAGAAGCACAATGAGTGCTAGGATTAAAACACAGTCAATGCACAAATACATAAGTACTCTCCACTCACTATATGTTGAATGATTCCACACTGCACACGGCCAGAAATGGACACTGCACCAATGAGTGCAATTTGCAGGCAATCCATAGCTGCACTCAGCTGACACTTATTACTGCCTACAACATAAGAGTCGGAAACAGGGAGGGATGTAGCAGACTAATGTAGGCCAAGTACAATAAGGATGTTTCAACACAGTTTCAAAGATGCAAGTCCTGTGTTCATCACAAGTACACTTGTTTTCAGCAAGGCTGGTGCAAATGGTGACCAGCATGAGGCAGCACTCGATTCAAGCTTCGGGCATCTCTAAGGTACATATTTTTCTGTTAACATTTGCACCAGCTACAGGTCAGGTGAAAGGTGCTGAGTGATAGTGATGACAGGGGCATATACACGCTAGAACATTTGTTTGCAATCAAGAGCAACTGTAAAATTAATTTTATGTACAATACTTTTTTTCCCTGTGCATTCTGCTGGGACTTTATATTCCACATATGTATTGTACCTACAGATCTGCTTGTAGTTGAATACAGAGTGTCTTAATGAATGAGGCCTGATGTGAGCAAAATACTCTGGAAATTGTGCAGGAGTTGCGATAATTGAACCTGGTCCCTGTACACCTCTGCCATTTAAGTGAGTGGCAGCGTAAATAGTGGGTCAATAAAATACCAGAAAATCATGAATGCACAATTTTTCAAGGTTTCTGACTGACCTACGGTTTACACTGCTTCTCAATAGTGGCATGGACGCACCTGGATCAGTAATCTTGATGTCTGCACAATTTTCATAGTGGTTCGGACATCTAAATTAGCCCTTACAGCCTTGACAAAAAAGAGAAGTCACAAGAACATTGTCACAAGATAAACTCTGACCTATACCTCTTCTCCTCTCTCGTAACCATCTGTTAACTCCAAGACTTCTTCTGTGATGCTCCCCACTTACGGAAATTCGTACCCCGCCTGATCAGACTCTCCCCTAGCCTTCAATATTTCAAGAACTCTCTAAAAAACTCACCTCTTCACTATAGCCTGTCCTATCCCCAACTCATACTCCTCTCCCAATGTATTCTACCAGCTCCAGTCCCATGCCCACACCTTGTCTGTACTTGTTCTCTTTTTATATGCGATTGTATTTTGTATGATTTGTAAATCTGACTGTCCAACACTATGAAAATTATCTAGTTTTGGCCTGTAGAACTAGAAATGGTGACTCAAGCCCTGCCCAGCAAATCACCCACTTAAACTTTTACTTATTGTGCCCAAATAAGAACAGTCACACCAGCAGAAGCATATTACTACAATAGCAATAGTGCCCTAAACACTGTAACACTACATGTGTCCCCCATATTATACAGGCAGACTATCAACGTTACCTTTAGCCTCTAGCACCAACACATATATCAGCAGCCAGTGCTATCACATAATATATATATATATATATATATATATATATATATATATATATACATATACATATATAAAAAAATGCAGACCAGTGCCAGCAATAATAAAAACACAAATTTTAACAGAAAAAAATAAAAAGATACATTACAATAGTATACCCATTGCTCTCACATATTATATATATATATATATATATATATATATATATATATATATATCATCATCATTTATTTATTTATATAGCGCCACTAATTCTGCAGCGCTGTACAGAGAACTCACTCACATCAGTATCTGCCCCAATGGAGCTTACAGTCTAAATTGCTTAACACACACATGGACAGAAACACAGACTAGGGTCAAATTTGATAGCAGCCAATTAACCTACCAGTATGTTTTTGGAGTGTGGGAGGAAACTGAAGTACCTGGAGGAAACCCACGCAAACACAGGGAGAATATAGAAACTCCACACAGATAAGGCCATGATTGGGAATCGAACTCATGACCCCAGTGCTGAGAGACATATATATATATATATATATATATATATATATATATATATATATATATATATATATATTTGCCACGCTTCCCCTGTTTAGGGGCAAAACTTGCCTTTAAAGACATTGCCGTTTTAAATTTCCCCTAGAAAGTTGCCGAATATCATCAACTTGCACAATCCGCAGTTTAATACATTTACTTTCAAGTCTTCAAAGCCCCCACATATATTAGCAACATGTCAGACCATGCGCTTTGTCAATCGTGCACTGCTGCTTCATTCTCTGTTAATGTTTCTTGCTTTTATATCATACCTTCCAACTGTCCTGCAAGTCAGGACTTATGCCCCTATTAACAGAATATTGGAAGGTATATAACACTCACAACCGTTCTGCTGTGCTTCAGCATCATGCCAATGACGTGTAATGGCCATGCCTGCTTTTGGAGGTGATGTGGCTGTGTCCTGATACTGAAATATAAAATATTAGGAAATATGTTATACTGTGTAAGATTTTCACAATGGGCTGCTCTATTATGGCCCACTGTAAATTCATGTATCAGTTGTTGGTATTGCAGTGATACAGGATCCAATAATGACTGTTATGTTAGGGAAGTGGTAATTGTAAATTGATTTAATTCATGGAAAGTTTGTGGCTGTATTCATGAGTTAAATCAAATCACAATTGCCTTTGCCACCCATCCCACTCCTTTTAATAAAAATCATGACGGTCCTGGAACAACTTAGAGAGCACAGATTGGAATGCGATTAGATACAACAAACCTCTAGTCCTAGTGGTAAATTTTGTCATTGTTACATAAACGGAGGTCAGGGTGTAGCCTAACATGTATTGGAGCAGACATACCTTGTCTTGTCAGTGCTCTGAATAAAATACTGAAATCTACATCCGTGAGTTTACCCGACTCAACTACCTCTAAAAGAGTTTGATCTGCCCTCTGACATCATGGACAGTTCAGGTAGATAATTTTTGGCTGACTTAAGCTGGTAGGTGAAGAATAGTAGGTTACGGCCAAAAAAACAGTGTTTCAGTTGCAAGCCATGAGGCTCTCCTCACTTACAACACTGGAGTGTCAGGGCTGACACAACAGACTTATCAATACCCTACATGGGGTGTCTCAGGAGAAATTAAGAGGATAGAAAAGGCACGGACCATCTGTTTCACCTCCTCCAGAGTCGCGGTGCTCCCCAACTTGTTCTGGTCCTGGTCTCCTGCCAGACCTCCTGATCTGCTTACCTGCCACTGCCAGTGAGGCCCTATAGGGAAATAGGAAATAGCATCACCCTCATAAAGCCTGCACGGCAGCACTCTGATTGTCTGTCATTCATAGCTAGGAGATTGGCTCTTCCTGAGTGAATTTTGTACTCTTTGGGGACTCCTTCAGTTGGCATAAAGGACAGTGAATTTCAGGCCAGGGCATTCCCCATACAATTCAAACTAATCAGACTAGATTAACATGTGCAAAATCATCAGTGGCTTGTAGGGCCTAGGGCTTTTATATGATATATAATATATGCTTGACTACACCTCAATGCATCCTATAGAAGTCTCTTTACCAATCCGAATGTCAACTTGCATTTGTGGGTTCTTTCCCTGTGTCCTTTACAAAGTCCTCTTGTTCTGTCTCCTTGCAAGTTCCGACTAACTCTTAGGCCATCCGCTAACAACATGGGTCTCTGGGCACTTCTTATGGTGCCTGACAGTCAGGGTCCTGTTTGGTGCTTTTTCAGCCCAGGCTGAAATTGCCCTCATATCAGTCTCCCATACTGGGGTCAGTGTGTTCCCTTCTGCCCAAAATTTTCAACCCCTTCACCTATTCCCTTCTCCCTCTCATTCAGTGCTGCCATAAACAGAGACATTTTGTCAGGTCCAAGGCTGCTCTGCTCCTGGGTCCACTGTTTAAATAATCTACCATGGCCCTTAAAATCTTATAAATAAATGCTAATGGGTTAAATATTTAAAACAAGCGGACTATGTTTTTGCAATTCCATAAGAGACAGAGGGCTGCTATTGCTCCAGGAGACTCACTTTAACCATGCCCAGACCTTCCTGTCAAATAAAACTTTCTCCAAGCATTTTATTCCACTTGAAACTTAATTGAATAGCAATACTGGTTTGCAACAGCACTCCATTTAAGTTAGAACAATCTTTTGTTGATCTATAGGGCAGGTACAATATCCTAGTGGCCTAACACAGCCATGTTTCTCTTACATTGGCTTTGATATACTCCCCCATTGTGGGGCATGGTGCATTAATTGAAGAATTGTTAGCATGATTGGAAAACGTGACACAGGGGCGAATTGTGATTGGAGAACACACCAAATTGTATCTGTTACCTAATATGGCTATTAGCCTGTCCTCTCTCTGAACCCATGTACAACACGGTGGCTAAGTGGTTAGCACTTCTGCCTTACAGCACTGGGGTTATGAGTTCAATTCCCGACCATGGCCTTATCTGTGTGGAGTTTGTATGTTTTCCCGTGTTTGCGTGGGTTTCCTCCGGGTGCTCCGACTTTCTCCCACACTTCAAAAACATACTGGTAGATTAATTGGCTGCTATCAAAATTGACCCTAGTCTGTGTGTGTGTCAGGGAATTTATACTGTAAGCTCCAATGCGGCAGGGACTGATATGAGTGTGTCCTCTGTACAGCGCTGCGGAATTAGTGGCGCTATATAAATAAATGATGATGATGAGCCTCTAAAAATGGGCTAAAGCTATAAAGGGTGTTTATCCACAGAACATACATATACCCTTACTTGACCTTACAGGGCCTGCAGATTGAATCCCGGCTCATGGCTTTGTCACGCAACATGAATCATGGTCGGACCACGCAGCCGATTGTCCTAGACTCATGCAATCTCCCTTCCAAATTCAGGTAGAATTAATCCACATAATAATGCGTGTTCGCCCCTGAACCTAATGGACTCCCAGTGATAAACTACAAGAAGTTTCAAAAAACCTCATCCTGGTACTAGTAGATCTATTTAACAATATCTTACCAGGTGTCAAATTGGATGGAGCCCTTGTGATGGCTTTGGATGTTGAAAAAAGGCATTTAATCATGTTTCTTGCATCTTCATTTAGAAAACACTACTTTGTTTGGGTTTCATGTGCGGCTTCACACTATCTCTGGCTCGACAAACGTATTCATTTTTCCTGCTTTGGAAAATCACAATGGTGCCAGGCAGGGTTTGCGTTTTCTTCACTCATCTTTGCGCTAATAATCAAGCCATTTTCAACAAAAAGTAGAAGTAATCCAAATGTATCTGGCTCCCAGGAGCACAAGATTGTATTTTACACCTGGATTTGAACGGTACTCTTTTTCCACATAGATTGAGCAAGGTCTTCTGTCCTTAACAGACATAGCGCCACTCCAGGGCTTCCCTTCCTTTGCCGAGACTACGGATAGATTCTATATACTGAACTCAGGGCTGTTTCAATATTTTCAATCGTGACATTTTTATAGTCAGTGCCTCTGAAACAGGGGCGTGCAGGACAGGGGAGCAGGGGACTTATGCCCCCCAGGCCGGACAGTTAATTTGTATTTTGGGCCGCCTGGTGGTGCAGTTTTAATGCAATGGAGACAGCCTTTGTAGTCTGTGCAGGGGCTGTCACATCGCATAGTACTCACTGCAGCCTCATCATTCATTCACAGAATATTGTACTACAGCTTGTAGTACAATATTCTGTGAATGGATGATGCCCCTGCAGTGAGTATTACGCAATGTGACAGCCCCTGCACAGACCGCAAAGGCTTTCTCCATCGCATCTTACTTGTAAATTAGTGGCTAGATCCCCTTCACCATGTGACATCAGCAGGTCATGCAGTCACATGGTGCACAGTGCAGGAGCTGCTGATGGAAATCGTCATGTTCCTGTGCTGTCATTAATTGAGGAAAAGGTAAGAAGAAGGGGTAAAGTGATGGGGAGGGGGCATGTGTGCGTAAAGCATACGGCAGAGGGGGTATGTGTGTGTAAAGCATGTGGCAGAGTGGGCATGTGTGTGTAAAGCATGCGGCAGAGGGGGCATATGTGGGCAGAGGGGGTATGTGTGTGTAAAGCATGTGGCAGAGGGGGAATGTGTGTGTAAAGCATGTGGCAGAAGGGGCATGTGTGTGTAAAGCATGTGGCAGAGGGGGCATGTGTGTGTAAAGCATGTGGCAGAAGTGACGTGTGTGTAAAGCATGTGGAATAGGGGGCATGTGTGTGTAAAGTGTTATGAATATTGTTTTATGAATAATTTTAACATGGTGTTTTCAAATGTTAATGTAGTTTTATTTGAATAAATAAAAGTATTTTCACACCACTGCCTCTATTATACATAAATATAACAGACTTATAACATCTGTATCTGGTACCAATCCTTGGTAATCTACCCAATCATAATAGACTTAATATAACATTTGATTATACAAGAACTAGTGTTGACCAACACAATATGATTAGTTAATAACACATTACCCATGCTGGGTCATATCACAAGCAGCAACCCCTATACATATTATAAAGTACACAGGAGTTTTTACATACTGTCCAGTAAGCACCTGAGAAGTTTAAACCTTAATACACTTTGTATTACACATTTTGATAGCGCTGGATCAATCATATATGTGTTTAAGCAGCTGCTTTACTTATACACAGATGACTGTTAAGGGGGTATATTTACTAAACTGCAGGTTTGAAAAGATGGAGATGTTGCCTATAGCAACTAATCAGATTCTAGTTATCATTTATATAGTACATTCTACAAAATGACAGCTAGAATCTGATTGCTATAGCCAACATCTCTACTTTTTCAAACTTTCAGTTTAGTAAATATACCCCTAAGTGTAATTCTGTGTGCACAAATACAGTGTATGGAGTATGCTAATATATTGTGTGTGTGAGGGGGGTATGTTAATATAATATGCGAGGGAAGAGAGGTCTTAATATAGTGTGGGAGGTAGGCTATTAATTTAATGGTGGACTGTGAGTTGGAGCTAATTATGTAATAGTGGGTGCTATTAATTTATTTGTGTGGTGATGGTGGGGTTATTTCATTTAATAGTGGGGCCTATTAGTTTAAGGTGAGTTGATGGGACCTTTAATTTAATGCTGGGGTGGTTTGGGGCTATTAATTGAATATGGGGCTGAGTTTGGGGAGGAGTGTTATTTATTAAATGTGAATATGAATTATTTAATGCAGGAAATGGTTGTGGAAAATGGTTATATTTAGTAAACGAAAATGCTATTTAATTTATTGCTGTGGCTGTTTGGTTGAAGGGAAATAGGTTTATTTATTAATAGGGAATAATGTTAAGTTAATGTTCAGGCTAGTTTTAAGGAAATAGATTTATTTATCAAATGTGAATAAGATTTAGATTTTAATGTCAGGGCTGGAGGGGGGCCTAATTATAAAATGTGGGTGATATATTGATAACATGCTGGGGATGGTTGAAGTTTTCTAAATTTCATGTATCCATTCTTTTACCAAATAGGGCCTCCGAGGATCCAGACAAGCAGCAACTGAGCTAAAGACACCAGCATCCACAGGTGGTGACAGTGACAAGAACGGGTAGGAGAGAGCAGGATTCTGCCAACTGTCCTGGATCTGGTGGGGCACACCCAAATGTGGGTGACTTTCTTGCTTAGTCAGGATTTGGTCCGACTACAAAGGACAGTTGAGAGGTATGACCCGCTTCACACTGTACTGTTCGTAATATCACAGATGCTTGCACCTAACAGTAGTGCACACAGTATTGCCTGTATAGTTGTCTAAAATAACCATGTTACATCATAGGGGCTCCCCTGTCTATAGTCCCCTGTGCCCCCCAAGAGCCTTAATCCAGTTCTGGGCCAGGGTGTCAGATTGAAACATAGTGCTTTGTTCCTCCTACCAGTACCACACCTCATATTATTTGTTTTAGGTTAACCCTAAAACAAATAATAGCCCTATTAGAATATAGGCTGAAGCAAAAACAAGCCTTTTGCTGGCAAAAACTTCTGGTTTTTAAAGTTTTTTGCATTTTGATAAATCAGCACCCGTGTTCAGTACTGTAATAGAACATTATTATATAATGTATTGCTATAATATGATATATGCCCCATTATAATCAGCCAGGTAAGAAAAAATAAATAAATAAAATAATATAATATAAAGTGAAGTTTGTTTTTGGTTGCATTATTTGTTTTTATTATTTAAGATTTATCATTTAAAATAATAAAGCATCGCTGGTTTAAGCAATACTAAAATAGCCTCTTTTTCTATTGATAAATATATATTGTACCAAAAACCACCCTTTAAGGATGGGCCGCTACTTGTGGGCCAGTGCTGTGTGTTTGCACACAGCACTGCACCACAAATCTGCCAGCCAGCCCCTGCTCTGAAATAATGTGCCACCTCTCCCCAGTGCTCTATGTTACAATCTCTTTGTTGGGTGCAGGCAGGCTAAATGGACTAGTGGCTACAATATATGGACTCCTACTTGCTGTGAAGGCTCAGTCTAAGGAAATTCATAAGTTGGTATGGGAGTGGGAGATGAGGGCGCCCTAGTCCTGGAGGAGTGTTTTGGGGTTAGAATCAATGTGCCTTTTGATCTCCGTGGGTGTGTGCATAAGAGAAAATGGCATTAAAGTGTACCTAAGACAATATCTTGTCTCTAAAAAGCTACATAAAATGTTTCTGGACTCGTTTATCCCCTGCTGGAGGTCTAGCAGTCATGAGGGCACCCTGTCCCATATTTGATGGGAGTGTCTAATACTTTTCCCTATGTGCAAATGCATGTTGCTTACCTTTCATATTCCGTGTTACGACACCTCATTCCAAATACACCTAAACACACACACACAGAGGCTGGTTTGGCATATATTGACTACAGCTAAATGTCAGATAGCTGCTTGATGGAAGAAACCGGAGATCCCCTCTCTCTCCAGTATCCTTGATAGAATTTGGTTTGTATAATGAATGGACATCTCCAGTGTTATATATAACTCACCAAATACATTTTTGTAGATTTGGTCTCCCTGGCTAGATTATTACATGGCCACCCCTCCTCTCCTCTAAGAGTAACATGGTCCTGGTGGCGGAGCAGCTTGAATCCCCCCCCCCCCCATGTCCTCAATATCTTTAGTGCAGGGATCCCAAATCCAATCCCCAGGGGGCCTTAAAGTGCATATTTTCTGTATCTCCTTACTTGAGCACAGACATATTCATTACTGACTGACACATCCACAGGTGGTATAATTATTTTACTTTGTGACCTGGAAAACCTGCACTGTTGGGAGTCCCGGAGGACTGGGTTTGGAAAACTCTGCTTTAGGAAATTAATTAAATTTTTCTTTTTTTCCTTATCTTTTCTGTTGGAATGCTGTATGTTAACTTGAAAGTGTTAATTGGGCAATTTTCATTTTATTTTATTTTTATGTGGACTGCACTGTAACCTCCATTCTGTTACCCGTTCCTTTCTGTATCCCTTTACCCTCATATGTTTGTTGAAATCTCAATAAAAAATATTTCAAAAAAAGAAATTGACGGAGGTCTAACAAATTTCTTCTGTACATTCCAGAAAAGTTCACATGAGGTAGGGGGGATATACACAATCAGAACTACTTGGTACCCACTCAGCAAAGTCATCTGCATCTCCTTGCTGGCTTCTATGAAGAGGAATATAAGAAATTCAGTTTGGCTTTGTAACAGACAGTAGATGTCATTAATATTTATTTATGTTATCTTTTATATTTAATGTGTTTGTGACAAGTCTATTTTAAAGTACATGTAGTTCAGCGACAGCTGGTGTACCTATCTCTGATTTATGTTTGTAAGAAAGTCCTTATCATTATCACTCTGCGCACAGAGCAGCAGCACTGGTCACACTGGTGAAGTTTATATCAGGAAACCATTTATTTTATTCAGCTTTTCCAAGGTCAGTTAAATAAAAACTACAAAATTTCCAACAGTAGACCTAAAGGGGATTTTAAAGTAACTATGCATATTGATAGTTTCTCTTACTATTATAGTCTTTCAAGTGATTGCATCAGTAGGCTAATGAAGATTTGCTCTTGTGCAATAAACATAATTAAGAGAGTGTATGTTATTATTATTATTATTATTATTAATTTTTATTTATAGGGCGCCACTAGGTGTCCGTAGTGCCGTACAGGGACAAACAAAGTTACAATACAAGGGGAGACAGTACAGTACAGTAAACAATAAGCACAGTAACTCGGTGAGCTCAAAGCACAGCTAGAGGAGCGAGGGGAAGGTCCTGCATACGGCCGAGCCCGAGAGGGAGGGCCCGGATGACAGGGAAACCCCCAGAGGGGAGAAGAAAGAGTGAGAGGGGACAGGGGGGAAGAGGGTCCTCGAGGAGGAGGGCTAGGTAGCTGGAGAGCCGAGTTAAGAGTGGTGAGGACAGGAGGAGAGATGACCCTGCTCAGAGGAGCGTACAATCTAAGGGGTGGGGTAGACAGACAGAGAGACACGGGGGAGAGAGGGAGAGATAAGGAAAAGGGAATGAAGGGGAAGAGGTAGAAGGTAAGTTAGGAAATTAAGTGGGAGACTGGAAGGCTTTAAGAAAAAGGTGGGTTTTTAGAGCCCGTTTGAAACTGGACAGATCAGGGGAAGTTCTGATTTCACAATGTTACATTGTGTTTAGATGGTACTCACCATACAGAGTGATATTGGGAAAATTGATTATATTAATGAAAAATTGTGGTATATTTCCTTCTATAAACAAAATATTTTCAGATGTTACATAGATTGCAGCTACTGTTTATGTACCTGCCTGCTTTGGTTAAAATGCTTTCTCATACAGTTGAAAATGATGGGTGGTGAAATGGAATAATATGATGGCTGGTGTGATATGGGCACAGGCTGTTGCAATATATCTGGTATAGGCTGCACTAATGTGCTAGATTCAGGCTAGTTTAATGGGAAGGACGCAGGTTGATGTAAAGTGATGGGTAAAGTCAGGGATAATCTGGCCGCCAAGAGGATTCCAGCGCCCGAAAGCGTGTGCTCCTTTCGGGCCACCCTAGACTTATGGGTGGTAACCATGTGGTCCAGTAAGAAAAAATTGGCTCTCGCAGTCAAAATACGACTCCAACCTTACCTATTCACCACCTTCCCTGGTGAAACTACATTGATAATCAACCAGTTAGCTAGTTATATCTAATTTGAAAATTCTTATGGAGTGTGTGCAGTTTATTTTAAACAAGAATCAGACGGAGCTTATTTTCAATTCGTTTTTTTATTTGATTAAAAATATGCAGAGGAGCATATGAAATATTGCTCAAGTTTTATTTATTAAATAACACAGTCAGCCCTGTGATCTGGTTTGAGTTACTGATCCAGGGGAAGGCAAAGAAAGCCTCTGGAGACATTTCGAAGGGCCTCATTCATTAAGTAAAGTAAGGCAAAAAATGAGTAGGTTTTCTCCTGGACAAACCATGTTACAATGGCCGCCAAAAATATTTTTTAATTTACCTTTCCTTTTTTGTTGGTTCCTCACTCATGTATGCATGCCAATGTATGGGGAGAGGTTTGTCTGTGGTCTGCGGCTGCTCAGTTTTTAAAATTGTTAAAAAAAAAATTAAAAAAAGGATGGCTGCTCCTCTCCTTGTGGGGGCCGTGCAGCTTTTTGCTACAGTGCGCAGCCCCTAACTCCTTCCTGGTGGCCCCTTCTTACATGCTGTGGCAGGATCACCTGCCATTCGCCTGCTGTGTATCAGCAGCATTACGGAAGATGAATCGGATTAGCAACAGGTAAGTTGGGGTGAAGTGAAGGGAGGAATACATCAGCAACAGGGAGAAGGGAGAGGAATGAGTATAATTGAGGAAAGTAATTATTGTAAATAAGGGTGATGATTGGGTTTGATTTTGAGGGTGAAGAGGTTAATGGATCCCTAATGGAGTTAATTATGGCGAGGGAGGTAATGAGGGGGTTAATGAATATGAATGAAATTAATTGATGATGTAGGGGTTAATTAATAATGGGGACGAAGGAGTTTATTGTTATAATCGGGTTACTGAAATGGTTAATAATTTTGAGGAGGGATTAATTAATGACAATGGGGATGAATTTGTATGGCGGTCACTAGTATGCTCTCTGCATTGTATGGTGCTCACTAGCATGCTCTTTGTATTGTATGGTGCTCACTAGCATGCTCTTTGTATTGTATGGTGCTCACTAGCATGCTCTTTGTATTGTATGGTGCTCACTAGCATGCTCTTTGTATTGTATGGCATTCAAAACATGCTGTCTGTATTGTATACTCACTACAATAATACTCTCTGTATTGTATGGCGCTCACTACCATGCATTCTGTATCATATTGCGGTCACTAGAATGTGTCATATATTTATCACCAATACTGGCGAACTTATCATTAAAAGCAATATAATAACTGCTTTTGTCTTGCATTACATTTTGCATGGAATATTTTTTGTTTAAGTCAAACAGAAAAAGCATTTGTTGAATTGACCACCATAGTTGGGACATCCCAAACTTTTGCATACAGGTAGGCAGAGACAATGTGATTTTTATTTGTTATACCGCTGGGTAGAGTTTAGAATTGGGAGATTTACAGGGATGAGGCCCCAGTTAGAATGATCCATATGATAGTGGTCAGGCTTCATGCAATAGGAGCGGACTTCCCCTACACAACTACTATTATGTTAATGCAAATTCTGGGAAACTTCTGCTGGATTAAGCTGCCCCGGTAACTGTAACCGATGCATGTACTCCAACCACTGGTGTGCTGAGTCTGCCCACTACATGGTCCATTGGCCTCACCTACCATCGATGTGGCAAGGGCTAACTATGTTCTAACCCCGCCTACTTTTGTGACCTTACCTATATTTGACTTGGTCCTGTCTACAGGAGGCCACATTATGTTTTTTTCCAGGGCACATTAAGTACCCAATCTTAAGACCCTGGATGGGTCATCCACCACATTTCTGAGTCCATACCACATGGCATGTTGAAAACATTTCACAATTTGTTCCTTAGTGGAGTGTGGAAAAGACTTAATATAACCTTTCCATGTTTTAAAAAACTTTGCAACTCTTGTCCCTCTCCATTGAAGCCTCCACCCAATCCATTCTAAATATAAATGCAATTTGTTCCTTAAATAGAGATATCATTGGGTTACCGCTTTGAAACCAGAGCTGGAGAATTGTTTTTGTGCGGCTGCAATAATTGCTAGCAACACATGCCATACCCTATATCATATCATTTACCAAATAGTCTTCAGTGTATTGGTTTATTAACTACCAAAATCTTCTGATTATTGAACACCCCTATAAACATGGATATAGGCCTGCCCCAGAGGCATCACATCTAAAGCAATTGTCATTCAACAGTTATCCCAATGCAAATCTTTTGTGTGGGGAGAAATTTGTATGATGAAAAAATGTTCAGAAACATCTTTACATATATGCTAGAAGTTAGCAGTCTGCAAAGTTGATCAGTGTTTTGAGTAGGATGTTATTTGACAAGGAGGGGAAACATTTGGTAGTGTAGATATAGCTTTACGTTTAGGAGGTAGTGATTGGAACAAACACACTGATAACTTTGCTTGTGCTTGTTAAACGCAATGGGAGTTATCCGAAATTTGTCATATTTTATTCTTTATTATTTATTCTTTGTTAAAAAGTTGCTATCTTATCCCCATAGATGTCCAGACGGTAAAGGGATAGGATGCCATGCCATTCTATAATTACAATTATAAAAATGTTTGGTCTGGCTGCCATTGTAAGACTTTGACATTGTGGTTAACAATCTGCCCCTTTTATTTCCCCATCTATAGTATTTGTTCTTTGAGAACTCTTAAATTCTGTTTTGCCTGACTTAAAAGAAAATTTTCTAACAGATACCGGAAAAGTTTGTAGTTTTACAGTGATTCTTCCATTGGGCGGTCAATGTACAATCTAAAAACCTGGACCCTGGAATTTAGTAATTTCTGATATCTAGTCCTGGTTTCTATTTTTTTTTAAGCATTTATAATGTGACCTCTCATGACTGCCTTTGATGTCTCTCAAAAGAGTACCAGGTTCTCCTAGTGATCAATGTTATCGTTGGCGAATTTCATTCATTGCGCATTCAAAAAAGATTTAAGGAAATGCCAAAGGAAGGTAGAGTCCTGGTGCCATGTGATTTCAATTGAGATTTACACTGGGGCAAGGTCAGAAATAATAATGTCGTGCAGTTTTGTGATATGACTTTGAGACACAAGTTCCGCCATAACCAGAATATAATCTATTCTTGATAATGCACTGAGTGGAAGAAAAAGGATCTACCAGTTGGATTGATTACTGTCACGCTAATGATACTACAGATGCCACTGACTGGTATTGGCGCAAGTAAATGGAGGCGCGGAGTCTAACGCACCCCTGGTATTCACCAGGGACCTCCGCAAGGAGGTATGAACTTAGCTGCATGAGGTGCGCAGGTCGCAGTTCATCAAGTTAGTTACCAGTGGAGTGGGTGAAGTATAGGGATGGTCGTGCAGTCTGAGTCAGATATCAAATGATAGTGCGGTACACAGGGAGGATAGAGAAGTATGGTCAAAGACAAGCCAAAGGTCAGAATCCAGACAGTGAGCAGTACCAAAACTCAGGACAAGAGAATAGTCAGGAACAAGCCAGAAGTCAGAACCAAACAACTGGAACAGGGAACTGGAGACAGGAACACTGGAGCTGGTGAACCAATACTCTGGCACCAGACTGAGGGAAGGATGTGCTGAATATAGTGGTGGCAAGCTTCTGATAGTATACTGGTGATTTTGACAGTCAGATGCACCTGACCGCCAATAATGGAAGAGGAGAGTGCCCCGTTGCCTGGCAACGGGACGCGGCCTCACCGCACATGCATGTGCAGCGTCGGGGCAGAACCCAGAAGCGCATCCTGTTGCCAGGCAATAGGACACAGCCATCAAGGAGTACAGGTATCCGTCCCCGCCACCTATGGATAGTGCGGGGACAGCACCTGACAATTACTCTCCACTGATCAGAAAGGGATTGATTTGTTGTTAAGGTGTGGATTTGTTTTCATGTTTGGTATGTGGGTTCTGGGCAGATGGCTGTTTGTCTAGCAACAGGTTCTCTGCCGTATTAAATTCTCGTCCCAGTACAAGATGTACATTCACCTACTAGCAAGAAAATGTTGCTAAACAGACTCAATTATTATTATTATTTATTTGTAAGGCGCCACAGATTCCATAGCGCCAGATACAGAGGCAGATAACAAATAGATGAGGTAATATATAATACATACATAGAACCGATGAGTGTGAGTAATGCTCTGGGGACACTGAGTGCAGCAAAATACTTAACAGGACATACAAAGGAGTCAGACAGTGGACAGACATGGGACAACAAGTAGAGAGGACCCTGCCCACGAAAGCTTACATTCTAGAGGGAAGGGTGGTGAGAGACAGTAGAATCAACTGGGAGAAAAAGAGGATGGCAGGCGAAGAAAGGAGGTGATGGATAGAATGGTTAGAAGGTGGTAGGATAGGTGAGCTTGAAAAAAGGAGTTTTGAGTGAGCGTTTGAAGACCTGAAGGTTGAGGGAGAGTAGAGTGAGATGAGGTTTGGAGTTCCAAAGAATGGGGGCAGCACTGCAGAAGTCTGAGGCGAGCATGGGATGAGGTAATTAGAGATGAATTGAGGCAAAGGTTAGATGCAGAGTGGAGTGGTCATGTAGGTATGTACCTTGAGATAAGGTCAGAGATGTAAGGGGGAGAAGCATTGGTATGGCTTTGTAAGTGAAGCTAAGGCACTTGAATTGAATTCTGAAAGAGATAGTGAGCCAATGAAGGGATTTTCGCAGAGGAGTAGCAGAAGAGGAAGATGAGCCTACCTGCAGCATTCTGTATGGATTGAAGGTCAGAAATGTGAGAGTCAGGTCGGCCAGTGAGAAGGAGGTTTCAATAGTCGAGATGAGAAATGATGAGTGAATGGACCAGGATTTTGGTTGGATTCAGAGAGAGGAAGGGACAGATTTTTGTGATGGTACAGAGGAGGAAGTGAGAGGATTTGGTGAAGGACTGGATATGGGGGGTAAAGCTGAGGGCTGAGTCAAGGTGACTCCAAGGCAGCGGGCTTGGGTGGCAGGAGAGAGAGTGATGTTGTCAACCAGGAGTGAGATATTGGAAGGGATAGCAACATTGGCAGGAGGAAAGATGATGAGCTCAGATTTGGAGATGTTGAATTTCAGGAAGTGCTGTGACATCCAGGTAGTTAGACAGCTAGATATCTAATTTAAAAAGGTGGTGAGGAGAAGAGAATGATTGACGGTGTCAAAAGCAGCAGATAGGTCAAGGAGTATGAGACAGGAGAAGTGAATTTTGGACTTTGCTAAGAGTAAGTATTTTTTTTTACTTTAGTGATGGCAGTTTCAGTTGAGTGAGGGGACAGAAACCAGACTGGAGAAGGTCAAGAAAAGAGTGGAAAGAAAGAAAGTTGGACAAGTTGTTAGAGAATTTTAGAGGCAAAGTGAAGCAGAGATAAGGGGCGATAGTTGGAGAGAGAGGATGGGTCAAGGTAAAGGTTTCTTGAGAATAGGGGAGATGAGAGCATGCTTGAAAGCTGAGGGAAAGATACCAGTGGAGAAAGAGAGGTTAATGAGGTGAGCAAAGTGACAACAGGCAGTGGAACTGAGGGAGCGGAGGAACTTGGAGGGGAGAGGATCGAAAGGACAGATTGGAGAAGAAGTGGATGAGAGAATAGAGTGGATCTCTGGCACAGTTACAGGAGGGTAGGAGCCAAGGGTGGCAGAGTGAATGATAGAAACTTAGATAGATTGTTACTTACCTGCTTGTACTTACCCGTACATTACAGCAGACAGAATATCATCCATACATTATTATAAATGAAAAAATGAAATTTAAATTATTTATTGATAAAAATCTTGATATTATTTAAGCATATATGAGGAGCGGACAGCATGTCCCACTGATGTTACAGATTCTTGAGTATTTGAAGTTGTTTTAATTCCAACGATGTACCACCAATGAATCTCTATCAGTGATCCTTGGATTCAACCTCCCAACTGACTGATGGCTTAGTGGTTAACACTTCTCCTCACAGCGCTGGGGTCATGATTTGATTCTGGAGCATGGCCATATCTGTGTGGAGTTTGTATGTTCTCCCGGTGTTTGCAAGGATTTCCTCCGGGTGCTCCGGTTTCCTTCCACACTCCAAAAACATACTAGTAAGTTAATTGGCTGCTATTAAATTTACCTCAGTCTCTCTCGGTGTGTGTATGTTAGGGAATTTAGACTATAAGCTCCAATGGGACAGGGACAGATGTGACCGAGTTCCCTGTACAGTACTGTGGAATAAGTGGCACTACATAAATAGATGAAGATGATGATGACTGGAACAGTTTCTGATCCTTACAATCAGCCTTATAATGATAACAAGATGAAATATACTGTTAAATAAAACTATGTGAGAAACTTCAGGCCCCCAAGAGAAATTTCAGGCCCCAGTTTTATTGGACTCCTTCTACAGCCACTGAAGGCGGAGCGGCCACACCTGGATGGGCCCACTACACAGGCCACCCTTTCTGCGCCCCGGGGTATAACATACTGATTCATTAAGGAAAATAAAGCAAAAACTTGAGTAACTTTGGACCTTGGCAAAACCATGTTGTTTTGGAGGGGGAGGTAAATTTAAAATGTGAGAACAAATTTACAGTTGGGGTAGAGCATGTCCTAGATCAACTCTAAATTTCACTGTACAAATAAGCTCAAGTATTTGTGTGCTACATGAAAAAACAGACAGTATATATCTTATGTGCAAAATAATGATAAACTGATTTGCATCCCTTGCATTGTAACATGGTTTTGTCCAGGAGAAAACGTACTTTCCTTAATGAATCAGGCCCACTATGCCCAGGCGCATATAATGTAGATGATGTAAGTTAGTTGTTGGTATAGAGCTCAGTGGCTGATTAATCAAAGGGCAAGAAGCTCATTCAATTGGGAAAATGGGTGTTTTCACTTTGCCCTTTTTAATGGAGTTATAGGGAGCCTATATATCAAGCATTGAGGTGGTACATTTTCCTTAGATGGCATTACCAGAACTGAAGAATTAAAAATCATTTATTAAATACCATTGCATGAGCCTATTTATCAAGCATTGAGGTGGTACACAAGTGCAGGCACTAAAAATGCTTTATTTATTACTGTTGAAATTACTTTTATTTATTTATTATACAGGCTCCACTAAAACTCATTAGTGCCACACTGCTTGTTCCACATGAACCATTGTTTTCAAATTTCCCACTGCCTGGTTCAAGTCAGTGAGTAAGCGTGTAGAGTTATGTGAGGAGGCTGGCAGTGGACTCATCCGGTCATCTGGAGCAAGGCAAGTTCCCTGGGTGGGTCCCCTGGTTCCCTGGCATTGGTGGCAGCAAATCAAAACCACCAATTGGTGGCCGGGATGCTGCCAGCCAATCGATGGCCAGGATGGTGAACAAATCAGGGCTCACCCCCAGCCATTCAAATCTTTGGCACTGCAGCAGCGGCTGATATTTCAGCCACTGTGCTCGGCGCCATTTCAGCAGTTTGTCGGTGCAGAGCAAGAAGAGAGGTCGTCGTGGGACATCAGGAGTGGCAAATCAGAGAAGAAGATAGCAGTGGCAAGAAGCCTTTGTCAGGGATAAGCGCACCCCTGCCCAAGAATATAGAAGAATTCAGAAGGAGACAATAGAAGATGGAAAAGAATAAGAGAAGCCGCAGAAGTACCTTGAGGATGGCGGCAGCGAGGAAAGCATTTGAGGACACCCCAGGAAGTTTGGTCGGAGCCAGGTAAGACGCTTGTGTGCAACACATCTAGTAGGCCTGTGCCTGCACTCTCCACACTCCCTTCTTTTTCACACTTGGGCACAAAGCTCTGACTACATTCAGGCACTGAGTCCACGGGGCATCAGTGGGCACAAGGCCTAACGACTATAGGGCTATTTAGGAAGCAAATAATCACCGCGGGGTGGAGGTGGCGACGATCAAAAGTATTGGTGGTCAGTAGTCAGCAAGGAGGAGCGAGGCTCCTCAGCGAGGAGCGACGCTGGCCAGCACATCTCAACTACAGGTAAGTGAAGGGGGGAACTGACCATGTATATCTATAGGGATGGAGGGGGGACTGCCATGAATATCGATAGGGATGAAGGGGGGACTGCCATGTATATCTATAGGGAGGGAAAGGTGGGGACTGCCATGCATATCTATAGGGAGGGAAAGGGGGGGACTGCCATGCATATCTATAGGGAGGGAAAGGGGGGACTGCCATGCATATCTATAGGGAGGGAAAGGGGTGGACTGCCATGCATATCTATAGGGAGGGAAAGGGGGGGGGGAACTGCCATGCATATCTATTGGGAGGGAAAGGGGGGGACTGCCATGTATATCTATAGGGAGGGAGAGAGTTGGACTGCCATGCATATCTATAGGGAGGGAGAGGGGGGGGGCTGCCATGTATATCTATAGGGATGGAAAGGGGTGGGACTGCCATGCATATGTATAGGGAGGGAAAGGGGGGGACTGCCATTCATATCTTTAGGGTGGGAGAGGGGGGACTGTCATACAAATCTATAGGGTGGCAGGGGGGGGCTGCCATAAAAATCTATAGGGAGGGAGAGAGGTATATATGTGTGAAGGAGGGCAGAGGAGGGGGGCTGATATATGTGACTGGGGGAGTTTTGATGTGACGGGGGAATAGCTACAGAGTGGAGGTAAGGAAAATAGCTGCAGGGGGGGATAGATGCAGGGTGGGAGGTAAGGAAAATGCCTGCAGGGGGTTAAAGAAAATGGCTGCAGCAGGGTTTAAGGAAAATGGCTGCGGGGGGGGGGGGCTGTGTTAAGAAAAATGGCTGCAGGGGGTATTTAAAAAATAGAGCAGCTTTGGGGTGCATAATCCCATGATTGTGTGGCGGTTACATGGATACTCTCTGTGGTCTCAGCAATCACTAGAATACTAAATATTAGTGAGATGGGGCTGGTCAAGTTTTGTATTTGATTGACCACAAATATTCAGATATTGCTTATATATGCCTGTACAATGGGATACTTTTAGCTGGCCATAATGGAGTGTTTTGTTTTAACTAAAGGGCCTAATCATTCAGGGTTTGTTAACATTTTGCATTATAATTAGAGATGGTCACTGACCCCCGTGTTTTGGTTTTGGATTCGGTTTTGGATCTGGATTACCGTCGTGTTTTGGTTTTGGTTTTGGTTTTGCAAAACCGCCATTGCGTGTTTTGGTTTTGGTTTTGGTTTTGTTTGGTTTTGTTTTGCTATTTTGTTGGAAAATACATGTTTTTGTGCCTAAAATAACCCAATTTAGTGCTCCAACTGTTTTAGAGATAAGTAATCTAATTGTTGAGGTAATAAATCATCCAAAAAAACTGTTTAATTCTTCGTTGGTAGGCCTTCATTTATTCTACACACAAAACAGATTGTCTTCCTCTCCATCTATGCATATTGGCAATGCAGCCATCGTCTTTGAATGTATATTACACCCTACACTTATAGTTAAATAGGTAAAGAAATGGAAAAAGACAGTTTGCTTTCTGTCTCTATAGGCCCCCTCCACTTTTTTAAAAAAACAAAAAATTCAGCCATTATAGACTGTACAATATTAATTGACATGGAGAAAGCCAGTTTGGTTTCTGTCTCTCTAGGCCCCCCTCCACTTGTATAAAATACCAAAAAATCCAGCCGTTATAGACTGTACAATATTAATTGACATGGAGAAAGCCAGTTTGGTTTCTGTCTCTCTAGGCCCCCCTCCACTTGTATAAAATACTAATAAATTCAGCCGTTATATACTGTACAATATAAATTGAAATGGACAAAGGCAGTTTGGTATCTGTCTGCATCAGATCCTCTCTCCACTAGGAGTAAAATAGAAAACTATTCAGCCGTTATATAATCTAGAATATAAATAGAAATTGAGAAAGGCAATTTGGTATCTGTCTGCATCATAATCATCAACATCATCATTAGCGCCCTCGTCGCCTACACAAATCTCCCCCTCATCCTCTTCTAATTCCAAAGTGGCATCCTCAATTTGGGTATCACCGGCTACACTCGGGCTATTAAGGCACACATCAGCAGAATGCTCACGATTAGACATCCCACTGTTGGATGGACTCTCCACAGGGATTGTTGTCATTTGTGAATCAGAGCAAATATTCTCCTGTAACGCCTCACTGTTATCTTGCAGCTCGGCTTTGACGCGTAACAGTAGTTGTGCACCAATTGTAGGCTTGGTAACTTTTTGGGATCTGCCACTAATAGCCAAAGGTGAAGGCCTCATTCTCTCTTTGCCACTGCGTGTGTAGAATGGCATGCTTGCAATTTTTTTTCTATCGTCACTTAACTTTTGCTCAGTTACACTTCTTTTTCGCTTCAATACAGTAAATTTTTTTGGGGTTTTTGTTTTTTGCACTAATTTGAAAACACTCTGTTGTTTGACATCGCCTTGGCCAGATGACGTACTGGGAACACTAACATCAGGACTGGTGACAGAACCTGGTTGCTCATTTAGATCATATGTGGACTGCTTTGAATCCATTCTGAGCGCAAACCACTGAGGAGTGCTAAAAATTATTGAGTAGATACTGCTGACAGATATGACTTTTGACAGCCAGAAATATTAATGCACAATTAGGGAGGACACCCCAAAAACACTGAGGAGTGCTAAAAATTATTGAGTAGATACTGCTGACAGATATGACTTTTGACAGCCAGAAATATTAATGCACAATTAGGGAGGACACCCCAAAAACACTGAGGAGTGCTAAAAATTATTGAGTAGATACTGCTGACAGATATGACTTTTGACAGCCAGAAATATTAATGCACAATTAGGGAGGACACCCCAAAAACACTGAGGAGTGCTAAAAATTATTGAGTAGATACTGCTGACAGATATGACTTTTGACAGCCAGAAATATTAATGCACAATTAGAGAGGACACCCCAAAAACACTGAGGAGTGCTAAAAATTATTGAGTAGATACTGCTGACAGATATGACTTTTGACAGCCAGAAATATTAATGCACAATTAGAGAGGACACCCCAAAAACACTGAGGAGTGCTAACATTTATTGAGTAGATACTGCTGACAGATATGACTTTTGACAGCCAGAAATATTAATGCACAATTAGAGAGGACACCCCAAAAACACTGAGGAGTGCTTAAAATTATTGAGTAGATACTGCTGACAGATATGACTTTTGACAGCCAGAAATATTAATGCACAATTAGAGAGGACACCCCAAAAACACTGAGGAGTGCTAACATTTATTGAGTAGATACTGCTGACAGATATGACTTTTGACAGCCAGAAATATTAATGCACAATTAGAGAGGACACCCCAAAAACACTGAGGAGTGCTTAAAATTATTGAGTAGATACTGCTGACAGATATGACTTTTGACAGCCAGAAATATTAATGCACAATTAGGGAGGACACCCCAAAAACACTGAGGAGTGCTAAAAATTATTGAGTAGATACTGCTGACAGATATGACTTTTGACAGCCAGAAATATTAATGCACAATTAGGGAGGACACCCCAAAAACACTGAGGAGTGCTAAAAATTATTGAGTAGATACTGCTGACAGATATGACTTTTGACAGCCAGAAATATTAATGCACAATTAGGGAGGACACCCCAAAAACACTGAGGAGTGCTAAAAATTATTGAGTAGATACTGCTGACAGATATGACTTTTGACAGCCAGAAATATTAATGCACAATTAGAGAGGACACCCCAAAAACACTGAGGAGTGCTAACATTTATTGAGTAGATACTGCTGACAGATATGACTTTTGACAGCCAGAAATATTAATGCACAATTAGAGAGGACACCCCAAAAACACTGAGGAGTGCTTAAAATTATTGAGTAGATACTGCTGACAGATATGACTTTTGACAGCCAGAAATATTAATGCACAATTAGAGAGGACACCCCAAAAACACTGAGGAGTGCTAACATTTATTGAGTAGATACTGCTGACAGATATGACTTTTGACAGCCAGAAATATTAATGCACAATTAGAGAGGACACCCCAAAAACACTGAGGAGTGCTAACATTTATTGAGTAGATACTGCTGACAGATATGACTTTTGACAGCCAGAAATATTAATGCACAATTATGGGGGACAACCCAAAAGCGCTGGGGAGTGCCAAATATGAAGAAAAAATAATAAACCTCTATCCTCCTCTCTGCACTAGCGATTTTGGTTAGAGCAATTGCAAGAACAATATTGTATTCTTTCTCTGTCCCTGCTCTAATTAGCCTATGACTACACCCTGCTCTCTCCCTCTGTCAAATGGCGATGGATTGCTGTGGAGGCGTGTATTTATAAAGTTGAAGTATCGCGAGAACCGAGTCCCGAGATCCGACGACGTCACAATGACGTTCGGCCTCGATTTGGATTCGGAATTGGCGGGAGAGTACCGAGCTGCTCAGCTCGGTACTCGGATACCCAAAGTTCGGGTGGGTTCGGTTCTCGGAGAACCGGACCCGCCCATCTCTAATTATAATAAAATTTTGCATTTTCAAAACAGGACGCCAACTTTCCAAAAGCCAGCGAGAGGATAACAAAGTTGCAAGAGAGAAGAGCAAGAACAGGTAGAGACAATGGCACAATCTGTCTAAATTTGAATGCTGGAGAATAGACCTGAACATTCATATTCAGGAGTGTTCCTATACACTTATATATTCGGGGAAGGGGGGGTGGGGGTGCTGCAGCTGTAATAGCCTAGGGCGGCCAGAACCCTTAATCAGGCCCTGCAAATAATTGAGCCTAGGCTCATATGCCTATGAGCACAGTTACGTTCAAGTTATAGGTCTGGGGCATATAGGAGCAGTACTGCATTTCTACCACCAGTGGCCTCAATGGGGATCATGTGCCTTAGAAGCAGTTAATCTGCCTCCCTCAGCTGAAGCTGATAACCCTAATGACTACCCTTAAATAGAAGCTTTGTGCAATCAGGCCTGGCTGGGTCTTTGCTGCTCTTGGTTTACAGCTCCTGGTTCTCAGTTCCTGTTTTCCAGCTCATTGCTATTTAGTAGTATCCATCTTGTTATACCTGACTTGGCTTATCTTGACCATGCTTCTGAACCTCTGGAAACCTGACCCTTGCAAAGGACTTTGAACTTGTGTTACTGGTTGGTTATTTTGCATTTTGTGCATCGCTCAGCGAATTTTGTGTCCTTTTGTACCTGCATCAGAGCCTGTTTGTTTACCAGTGTGTTGCAGCACCAGTATATTCATCATATGGACTTTTATTTGTCTTTGCCTGACCCTTCAGCCTTTGAGAACCTTAACTTGCGTGTTGCAATCAATAAATATCACCTTATTTCACCTTGATCATTGTTTCAGTGTGATATTACAATGTGGGCACAAGAGAACGTTGAAAGAAAGATCCAGCCTAACCTCGTGGACCTTGACCTGTGTCAGCACTTTCAGACACCACTATGCTTCAGACTCTGCAGTTTGAAATATTACAACTCTGCTCTCAGCTAGCTTCCTGAGCTTATTAAAGGACTTTCCACAAATAATGATCAGTGCAGTGCTCGCTCTGAAACGCATTCCTGCCCGGAATCAACTTCACTGACACAAACTCAAGTTATTACAGGACATTTGTTACCTGGGCATAATCATCAGTAGCAGTATAATGCTTCTTTCCCAGCTGTTGCCTGTTCTAATGCCAGATCAACAATTCAGCCAACCAACATTGCTCCTTTAACATATAAGACACCAGTTATCACTGTCACTCCAACAGAACTTTCTAAAGTTAGAGGTGGTCTTTATAGTCCCCTTTCACAGGAGGAACCTAGCCGCCGAAGAACTTTGAATTTTTGATTTTATTGTGCTAGTACTCCACATATCTTACTGTCATGTCCACCCTGAAAACAGAGGTGACCTGCTGAAGAGCCTATAGCTAGACTGACTCATCATCAACATCACCATTTATTTATATAGTGCCACTAATTCCGCAGCGCTGTACAGAGAACTCATTCACATCAGTCCCTGCCCCATTGGAGCTTACAGTCTAAATTCCCTTACATACACATAGAGAGACTAGGGTCAATTTGAAAGCAGCCAATTATCCTACTAGTGTTTTTGGAGTGTGGGAGGAAACCGGAACACCCGGTGGAAACGCACGCAAACGTACAAACTCCACACAGATAAGCCCATGGTCAGGAATTGAACTCATGACCCCAGTGCTGTGAAGCAGAATTGCAAACCACTTAGCCACCAAGCTGACTCCCAGTAAAAATATTATCCTGGATCCCCCATTTATTAGAAGTCAGCAGGGTTAGCATTTATTGAGACAGCTCGCTGCAGATCAGGGATGACTGGCAAATTTTATTCCGCAGGGCAAGAGTCAACTCAGTCGACTCATTAGGAACATTTTGAATGAAAAATCTGCCATCACATTTTATATTTAGCTTCCCCTCCATTGCAACATGGTTTTTCAAAGGTGCAAAGTTACAATTTTTTTTGCCTTACTTAATGAATCAGGCCCAATATGAGGAGTATAATACAATAAACCTAGGCATTCAAAAGGTGCCTCTAAAATATATTGATATTAATTTGCAAATAATAATGTAAGGTTAGACCCAACAAAGACAATTATTTTCTCACTACTCTATAGCTACTCTAAAAAGGGACGCTAATCCTTATAATGCACAGAAATATCTAAAAATAAATAGAAAGCATTAAAAAACTATTTTTCAAATTATATAATTTTTTAAAAATGAATTATCTTTCCTAACGGTCTTGCAAAATGTTTACTAGAATGTGGCAGAATTCGTAGCTAAAGTAAATGACTGCAATTGTATACTCAGCAGTCGGAATAGGTATAAATGCTTTTAGGAACACCTCATCTCTTCAGAAATTTGAAAGTTAACCAGACAATGTCAAATTTTGTTTAATTAAAGTGAAGCTCGCAGGATTTAAGCAGTAGAATGAGTATGACCCGACGCATTTCATCATGAAAATTACTTTCTCAAAATGTAATAAGGTGGTATTCATCAGGGGGGTATAAACCCTCCCTGTTCTCAAAAACTACCAAAAACTCCTCCCTTCTAAAAATAGTGCTGAGCCGCATTAAAAACCAATATCAGTTTAAAATCTCTATTGCACTTACATAACCCATTGTTTATGGAAATTTTGGCCTGCAGGATCCGCAACAATATCAACTAGTTAGGACTGGTCCTTGGGAACATGAGATGACCCTTTATGCTGATAATATTTTACTAACAATTGCTGAAACTTCATCCTCAACCTGATCAAAGAATTTCAAGCTTATGGCTTACATTAAAAATGTAACATAAATGCAGATAATATAAATATCTTGGTTAGTATGCAGAAAACACTATGGGGCAACTTCAAATTTAGATGGCAAGCACATGCAATTAAATACCTTGGTGTCTTTCTCACCAGAAAATATTGGGAATTATATTTATCTAACTTTCCACTATTACTCAGGGAACTAAAATTATATCTATTGGATTGGAAAAATCAATGTATATCTTGTATAGGTAGAGTTGCAACAATTAAAATGAATTGTCTCGCAAGATTATTAGACTTGTTTCACACCTTACCAATTCAAATTAGTCTGTCAGTCCTTAATAACCTTCAAAATGTATTTGATTGGCCCAAGAGTTCAATTTTGCCTTCTTCAAAGACACTCGTGTGGGGGAGGCTTGGGTGTCCCAGATATAATAAAATACTATCACTTGACATCTGGTACAATATGTGCTTTGACATGCTCCAACCTCCCACAGGGTGTGGACATCCATAGAATCTAACCTATATAAATTACAACCCATCTACACTCTACTATGGATTGAACCTCACTTAAGACCTATCACAGTGAAACAGCTTCCCATGCTAGCTTTCTCTTTAACAATTTGCTGTACACGTATGTTACGTCTATTAACAAAACACCCACTGAAGTCACCCCTTTGGAATAACCCAGCATAGTAACTTCTCCGATTGAACTAAACATGACTTTTTAACAGATATTGCACCATTAAAATGCTTTCTTGAATTCTCAGAATTGCATGACTGCTATTCTCTGTCTATGTTTTCCAATATTTACAAATTAAGTATTCTTACCAATCCCACTTGAGAATTCACAACTCAAACATATTGGCTAGAATCTTTATTTAAAGGTAATATACCCTCTAAAGCAGTAGTTTAATTTATTTATGTAATATAACCAGTCGTTAAAAGAACACCATGAATGTAAGCGGGAGGAGGAGACAGGGCAGATCTTGGATTCAGAAGAATGGAAGCGCATTAGGATAATGTTGTGCGAGCGCTAAGGATAATTCCACGCTTTTCCGAATGTTCCAAATTTCTTTTTGAGAAAATGTGGCGAGAGGGGTCCTTTTGATGGTCCTGTCCTAAATAATATCAATGTGGACAGAAATACATGCCCTCATATATGAAACAATTAAGGCTTGTTTCTGGAAATCATGTCTATTATTTGCTTCCCAGCCTTACATATGGGGTACACAAACACAAAAATTAATAAATGCTGCCAAGTGCATGTTAGGAGAACCCAATATCGACTTTCATTTAGTCTATCATCAATGCAATCTGGGTAATATACCAAATGGAATATGTTTTTTGCAAAATACCCAAAATACATTCACAATTATGTGGACCCCATTGTACCTTAATATTAAGTTTTATTGTATGTATTTAATTAGCTATATTATTTATATACTGATTTGGATTTCATTGTTTATTGAATTATTGTTATAGATTACATATTTTTAACTTGTATCTGAGTTGCATACCCCCTTACCTATCTCCCCCCTCACTTTCTTCATTCTGCCCTGTGTACCACTTGTCAGCATCATTCCCCCCCCCCATCTGTATGATTTTTATCATTAAAATCAGTAAATAGATTTTTGCAAAAAGAAAAAAATAATAATTATAGAAATATAAAGGGTTTTCCTGGTTATTTCTTGAGCTGTCATAGTCCAAAAGGAAAAAAAATAAAAACCAGAAAAATCTCCATTAAAAAGTATCAACTTATACACTACAAATGACTGACAATAACTATAGTCTGGAGTATTGGTGACTTCCCTTCACTACTTAGCCAACCACAGGAGTTTTTCCACTTTAGCTGCTTCTAATTGACTGTTGGTGTAGGGTAGATTTGGTTAAGTTTGGTTACTGTCATTTCACAGTTTTGTTATTTTTTTGCACTCTTTAACCTACACATTTAGACTAGGATGGATAAGTAATTGTTTTCTTGTTCTCCTCTTCGTGATGGTACCAGCTTTGTACTGACCAGTTGAGCTGGTTTTCACTGTAGTAGGGGAACCCTGTGCTTAAAGTCTCTCTGTTGGTTGTCTAACCCTGAGGTAGTTTGATGACTTGTGGGGGTTGGAGAAGAGCATGTTGCTTGATTTTGTATATTATTTATTTATTAAAACAATGCACTATACATGGAAACTGTTTTATTATAGGTGTGATTGTTTCTGCAAACACGCTTTTCCACTAAATGGTTTCCATTAAAATGATAGACGTTTGGTAGAGAAGTGCATTTCTAAACACACTCCAAACAATTATTATTATTAGCATAGATTTGCAACGATCCACAGCGCCTAACAATGTAAGAAAACGCTTCACTTATTGTTTAGCCTTACACTCTTTATGCATGGTAAAGAGTGTAAGGCTAAGCAATAAGAGGTTTTGTGCAATAAAAAGAGGAATCAACAGTATGCAGTTTAAGGGCTAGGAACGTGCTTGTGTTTCATTTACACTTTTCCACAATGCACCTTCTAAAACATTTTTAGCCTCCCTGCACATTAAGGTGCCCTTATAGTTTGCTGAGACTACTTCAAGGTATTTTGCTCTGTATATCAGGTTTTCTTCATAAAGGATCCTCACAGTGTAGGAAAAAATAAAAATGCAAATTACTTTACTATTTCTACAAAAGTCATAGATTTAAAAAAATATATACAGTACTTAATTATAAATTGTACACCTAATAAATGTTTTAGTGTGATGGTATGCATTATGTGCTAAACTTTGACATGTATCAATACTGAATTGTATGAATGGTTTAAAGAATTTATGTCCAAACAGTGAGACAAAGCCTTTAGTGATTCCAGCAGATCAATATTAAACTGATTGGAAATGTTACGCGGTGAGGAGGAAACTGTGCCAGTTCTGTGTCTTTGGTTATCAGCTACTGCATTTTCCCATTTCTTTCTATGCAAACCAAGTAAAGTTAATTCTTTAAAAATTTTATACAAACATAAGGATTGATTTGTTTCTACATTTTTAAAAATAATAGCAAATTTGTAATATACAAAGTATCAGTTTTTTGCATTTAATTATCAATCACACCTGAATTTGAATGGCCAGAAAAAGCATTTTTAAATAAAGATAGCCAAGCTGTCAGTCCCTTGTGGTCCGATCAAAAAATGCCCTGCCTGCACACATCCATGAAGCCATATACTGAGCCCTGCATGATGGAGAACACGCTGTGGAAGCTGTTAATAATATAAAGTAGAGATGTGCTCTGACCCTCGTGTTTCGTTTCAGCTTTGCTACCGGTTCTGTTGAACAAACACGAAAGTTTTTGAATTTGGATCTGGATTTGACTAAAAATTTTAAAAAATAGGTAAAATAATGTCATTTTGAGCTGTTGTTGCTCCTATATTACTATTTATAGCATTAGCATTTATTTCCAGTTATTTCCTGCCTATTTGCTAATGATCCCTTCACAACAGTCCCAATGTTCACCACTTTTGGCCAAAGTCTGCAGCAGTTGTCTTAATTTTATTATTATTATTATTATTAATATTTATTTATAAGGCGCCACAAGGCATCCGCAGCGCCGTACAGAGACAAACAAAATCACAATACAATGGGAGACAGCACAGTACAGTAAACACAGCAACTCAGTATGCTCAATGCACAGCTAGAGAGGGCGGGGAAGGGGGAGGGAGGATCCGCAAACGACGGGGCCCAAGAAGGAGGGCGCGGAAGACAGGGAGACCCCCAGGGGGGAGGAGGGAGCGAGAGTGGACGTGGGGTGGAGGACCCTCGAGGAGGAGGGCTAAGTAGCTGGAGAGCAGAGTTAGAAGTGGTGGAAACAGGAGGAGAGATGGCCCTGCTCAGAGGAGCGTACAATCTAAGGGGAGGGGTGGACAGACAGAGAGATGCAGGGGAGAGAGGGAGAGTAGGGGGACAGAGGCAGAAGATAAGGTAGGAAGTTAAGTGGGAGACAGAAAGGCTTTAAGAAAAAGGTGGGTTTTTAGGGCCCGTTTGAAGCTGGACAGATTAGGGGAAGTTCTGATGGAGGGAAGGAGCTTGTTCCAGTGGAGGGGGGCAGCGCGGGCGAAGTTTTGGATACGTCTTAATGAAGAATTTTGTAACTTTGCCATCATTGCATTTGCTTACTCTGATTCAATTAATAAAATAATAATCTGCATAGTGTTGATATCTCCCTTTCATTGCACCCAAACCACCTTCGCATGTTCAGACTTATAATTACTGTAATTGAATAAATAAATAACCACACAGACACCAATGTAAATTTGACAAAAGGTCACAGTTTTAATTGAAACAAAAATGGTGGCGGAGAGAGCATTGCGAGTCAGCTAATAAATAATAGCAAAACCAAACTAGAAGGTCAGATTGTTATTACACCACTGGTCCCAGGATATAATCCTTTATAGTGTTACAACTTCCTATTAACTAACATACACTTTAAGAACCAGCAGAAGAGGTCTTCACCTATAGCAGTCGCCTTTCCTGTAGAGTTGGACGCAGTCACAGCTACTCGGACTTAACTCAACGCAGTAAAAGCTTATGAGCAAGAACCAGTAGCAAGGAGATAGGAGAAATGGGGCCAAGAGCACGCCCCCCACGTCCACTCAAGAGGCAGCAATAATTTAATTATAGCTGTGCGCCCCGACTGCCTGTCACTAGCCGGGACGCAGTGGCAGAAGGAGTCATCCCGGTTGCCCTGCGTCAGAGTGAGTACAACCCTTCTTGTGGACAGTTTCTGCTTCAATTATCAGGCAATCCCCATTACCCCGGGGTTGGACGAAGCTTATCCCAGGGCAATGATTTTTCTGCCCTCACTCTCACATAAATACTTATGAGTCCTCTGGTTTGGTTCAAAAGGGCACTATTACGGCACAGAGCATATAAGGAAAACAAGGTAGGAAAGCCCTGCTCTTGGCTACAGATGAATGCTCTGGCAAAGTATTGTGTGCCTAATCTTTGAATTTTTGTAGTATGGGTGCATGCACTTCATCTATTTACTTTCAAAAATGTCTAACTCTATTCATTCAAACCACTGTCAATCCAATGACCCCTGCCTGTTACTTTAATTACAGGCATGCGCTCCAGCTGCCTGTCACTAGTCGGGACGCAGCAGCAGTGTGAGGTGTCCCGGTTGCCCTTGCATCAGAGTGATTATACCCCTTCTTGGGGACTGCCTTTGCTGCAAATCTCAGGCAGTCCCATTTACCCTGGGGCTGAATGAAGCTTTCCCCGGGGCAATGATTTTTACACCCTCTCTCACACATAAATATTTACAAGTCCCCTAGTTTGATTCAGAAAGGCAGCAGTACAGCACAGATCTTCCTCACTCCAAGGACAATGCCATCTCAAATTCCAACATTTAACATTGTACCTCTCATCATTGTTTAAATGTCTGTAGTTGTCCACTGTTGTCTTAATGAAGGTTTTTGTAAATCTGCCACAGGTGCATTTGCTTTCTCTGATTCAATAAAAAAAATAATTAGTCATACTTTATGATCCTTTAATTCCATCATATAGCATAATTCATCATGCATCATATCTTCATCAATACATGTATTCTTTGCCAGGTCCAAAATCTGTCCAGTTTGTGAGGGACAGCACGCAGCTGCACACCCCAAAAAACACTATATATTCTAATGTTTTCTATTCTTCAATACTTGTCCATTTTGGAAGGGTCATTCTTTTTTAAATATAGATTTCACTGAAGGACCCTTCCAAAATAGACAAGTATTAAATATATACCGTTTTTTGGGGTGTGCAGTTGCGTGCTGACCCTCACACACAAACTCTCTTTTTAAATATAGATTTCCCTGAATGACTCTTCCAAACTCTTTCACTACTTGCTGTGTAGGCTACCAATTGCTAGTGTAACACCCCTAGTGGTGTTTTAAGGAACCACACACCCCAGGCTGGTTGCTGTGCTCACCACACACCCCAGCCTGCTGAAGTGAGAAGAAGGAGGTGCTCTTAGCAAGGGGGGATTGGAGAGGAGTAGGATAAAGAAGAAACAAATGCAGGGCTCACCTGGCAAATTCAGTATTTTGTGGAAAAAGAAGGAACTTCGAGGCCTCGAAGATCATGAGGTTTCCCATAGAGATGAGCGCACTCGGATTTTGTGAATCCGAGCCCACCCGAACCTTTCCGATCCGAGTCGGATCCGAGACAGATCCGGGTATTGGCGCCAAATGAAAACTTGAAACCGAGGCTCTGAGTCATAATCCCGCTGTCGGATCTCGCGATACTCGGATCCTATAAATTCCCCGCTAGTCGCCGCCATCTTCACTCGGGCATTGATCAGGGTAGAGGGAGGGTGTGTTAGGTGGTCCTCTGTCCTGGTAGATCTTGTGCTGTGCTGTTTAGTTCTGTGCTGTGCTGTTTAGTTCTGTGCTGTGCTGTGCTGTGCTGTGCTGTGCTCTGTGCTTCTAAGGGCATAGTTATTTCCCCATTATTCCCAAGTGTTTTAAAAAATAAAAAAAAGTTATACAAAAAAATAATTTAAAAAAAAATTAATTACAACAAAATTTGCAAAACCAATCCTGCAGTATAAGCCCATTAGTACTGCAATATTACCAAGTTCACACATTCAACAGTAAAAGTCCAGTGGTGCTGTGTGCTGTGCTCTGTCAATTTTGAGTTCAGTGGTGCTGCTGGGTCCTGTGCTGTGTCCTGTTCAGTCCAGTGGTCCAGTGGCCCTGTGTCCTGTGCTCTGTGCTTCTAAGGGCATAGTTATTTCTCCATTATTCCCAAGTGTTTAAAAAATTAAAAAAAAGTTATTAAAAAAAATACCCAAAAATAATTAAAAAATTTTTTAATTACAACAAAATTTGCACAACCAATCCTGCAGTATAAGACCATTGGTACTGCAATATTACCAAGTTCACACATTCAGCAGTAAAAGTCCAGTGGTACTGCAATATTACAAAGTTCACTCATTCTGCAGTATAAGTCCATTGGTACTGCAATATTACAAAGTTCACTCATTCTGCAGTATAAGTCCAGTGGTACTGCAATATTACCAAGTTCACACATTCAGCAGTAAAAGTCCAGTGGTACTGCAATATTACAAAGTTCACACATTCTGCAGTATATCAGTCCAGTCCAGTGGTGCTGTGTCCTGTGCTCTGTCCTGCTGAGTTCAGTGGTGCTGCTGGGTCCTGTGCTGTGTCCTGTTCAGTCCAGTGGTGCTGTGTCCTCTGCTCTGTGCTTCCAAGGGCATAGTTATTTATTTTACCCATTATTCCCAAGTTTTTAAAAAATAAAAAAAAAGTTATAAAAACACGCTAAAAAAATAATAATTATAACTAAATTTGCAAAACCAATCCAGCAGTATAAGTCCATTGGTACTGTCTGCAATATTACCAAGTTCACACATTCTGCAGTATCTTGTGCTACATATAATGGAGACCAAAAATTTGGAGGATAAAGTAGGAAAAGATCCAGACCCACTTCCTCCTAATGCTGAAGCTGCTGCCACTAGTCATGACATAGACGATGAAATGCCATCAACGTCGTCTTCCAAGCCCGATGCCCAATCTCCTAGTACAGGGCATGTAAAAACCAAAAATCCCAAGTTAAGTGAAAGTAGCAAAAAGAGAAACTTAAAATCATCTGAGGAGAAACGTAAAGTTGCCAATATGCCATTTACGACACGGAGTGGCAAGGAACGGCTTAGGCCCTGGCCCATGTTCATGACTAGTGGTCAAGCTTCACCCAAGGTACTAAGCCCTCCTCCTCCCCCCCTACAAAAAATTTAAGAGAGTTATGCTGTCAGCAACAACAACAAAACAGCAAAGAACTCTGCCTTCTAAACAGATGACATCACAAATCCCCAAGGCGAGTCCAAGGGTGTTGTTGGTTGTGAACCCTGACCTTCCCATCACTGTACGGGAAGAGGTGACTCCATCCAGCATTTGCAGCACGCCCTCTGCATATGCTGGAAGGATCACCCACAGTCCAGTTACAGATTTGGCTAATGAAGGTGTGAATGTTGTACACTGGGAGGAGTATATTGATGTAGCTGGCGCTGAGGAGGATGTTGATGATTATGATGCAGACAGATACCAAATTGCCTTTCTCAATTTCTATTTATATTCTAGATTATATAATGGCTAAATAGTTTTCTATTTTACTCCTTGTGGAGAGGGGATCTGATGCAGACAGATACCAAACTGCCTTTGTCCATTTCTTTGTATATTTGAACTTCTAGTTCTACAGTCTATGCAGGCTGCTTTTTTTATATTCAACTACAAGTGTAGGGCGGGGGGGGCATAGATAGCCACCAAAGTAACGTGGTCCATTTAATTTCACTTTCTAGCTCCACAGTCTGTGCAGCCTGCTTCTTTTATCTTCAAAGTATTTACAAGCCTTGCAATCTAAATTAACTAGAGGTAGTGACGTGGTAGAACTCCAAAAGGCAGTTTGGAAGCCCCTGTACAAACTGGCTCTATTTTACCTGAGTTGTCCCCCCTCCAGTGTGTACTCGGAAAGAGTTTTTAGTGCAGCGGGGAACCTGGTCAGTGAGCGGAGAAGGAGGTTGCTTCCTCACAACGTTGAAAAAATGATGTTTATAAAAATGAATAATCAATTCCTCAATGAAGTACAGCACTGCCCTCCAGATAGTACAGAGGGACCTGTGGTTGTGGAGTCCAGCGGGGACGAATTGATAATGTGTGAGGAGGAGGAAGTACACACTGTAGGGGGAGAGGAATCAGAGGTTGAGGATGAGGACGACATCTTTCCTCAGTAGAGCCTGTTTAGTTTGTACAGGGAGAGATGAATTGTTTTTTTGGTGTGGGGGCCCAAACAAACCAATCATTTCATCCACAGTTGTTTGGTAGGCCCTGTCGCTGAAATGATTGGTTTGTTAAAGTGTGCATGTCCTATTTCAACAACATAAGGGTGGGTGGGAGGGCCCAAGGACAATTCCATTTTGCAACTATTTTTTGGGCATTATGTGACCATTCAACAGTCGTTTGCCATGTTCAAAAAGTAAAAGAAAATGCCAACAAATTCAATAAATTAAATCAAAAGTTAAATGTCCTGTCATTATTTAAAACAAGAGGTTTTGACGTGCTAGAATTAGTGTAGTGTTAAGATGTTATAAACACTACACTTGGAACTTGGAGGAGGTATTGTGGCCCCGGTATCAAATTGTGTACCGGGGCCACCCCACTACGCAGTCCAGATACTTGTTTGGTGGAATTCTGACCAGTTAAGGGTGGATTTATTTTATTGTGGCCCCGGTATCAAATTGGGTACCGGGGCCACCCCACTATGCAGTCCAGATACTTGTTTGGTGGAATTCTGACCAGTTGAGGGTTTTATTATTATATTGTGGGGACCACTCTATACCACACTACCACTCTATACCACTCTATTTAATACTTTAATTCTATTTAATACTTTAATTCTATTACTAATTCCCATAAAGAGGAACTGCCGCTTCTATTTAATACTTTAATTCTATTAGTAGTTACCATAAAGAGGTACAAATTAAACAAATTTTACCAAAAGTATAATATGACTTACAAACACGACACTTGAAAGATGGTGCCTTTAAATTAAAAAGTCAGTCTTCATTGCACGACTATGTGCAACAGGGACAGTTTGTTGGTTTACAAAGTCAACCAATAACACTTCGACCCTGTCTGTCTTTAACATACTTGATGGGATCTCAATGATGAATGCTCTGTACCATGGTTGGAGGAGGTATTGTGGCCCAGGTACCAAATTGGGTACCGGGTCCACTCCACTATGCAGTCCAGATAGAGGTGTATCAGATATTAAACAACGTTGACTGTTGCTGCAAAATTTTTAAATAATATTGTGGGGAACACTACACTACGCAGTCCATAAACTTTTTGGGTGGAATTCAGACCCGTGGAGGGTTTTTTAATAATATTGTGGCCCGATAAAAAATTGTGTACCGGGGCCACCCCACTACGCAGTCCAGAACCTTTTTTTTTGGAATTCAGACCCGTGGAGGGTTTTTTAATTATATTGTAGGGACCACTCCTCTACGCAGTCCATATAAATTTATTGGTGCGATTCATACAAGTTCAGGGTTTTTAATTTATATTGTGGTGACCACTCCTCTACGCAGTCCAGGTACATTTTTTGGTGCGATTCAGACCAGTTGATGGTTTTCTTATTATATATATTGTGGTGACCACTCCTCTACGCAGTCCAGGTACATTATTCGGTGCGATTCATACCAGTTGATGGTTTTCTTATTATATATATTGTGGTGACCACTCCTCTACGCAGTCCAGATACATTTATTGGTGCGAATCATACAAGTTCAGGGTTTTAAAATTATATTGTGGTGACCCACTCCTCTACGCAGTCCAGATACATTTATTGGTGCGAATCATACAAGTTCAGGGTTTTTAAAGTATATTGTGGTGACCCACTCCTCTACGCAGTCCAGGTACATTTTTTGGTGCGATTAAGACCAGTTGATGGTTTTCTTATTATATTGTGGTGACCCACTCCTCTACGCAGTCCAGATACATTTATTGGTGCGAATCATACAAGTTCAGGGTTTTTAAATTATATTGTGGTGACCCACTCCTCTACGCAGTCCAGGTACATTTTTTGGTGCGATTAAGACCAGTTGATGGTTTTCTTATTATATTGTGGGGACCACTCCACTACGCAGTCCAGAAAGATACATTTTGGACTAATAACTATATTGTGAGGTGTTCAGAATACATTGTAAATTAGTGGAAATGCTTGTCATTGAATGTTATTGAGGTTAATAATAGCGTAGGAGTGAAAATAAGCCCAAAAACTTGATTTTTGAACTTTTTATGCTTTCTTCAAAAAAAATCTGAATCCAAAACCTTAAATCCGAACAAAACCTTTCGGCAGGTGTTTTGCAAAACAAATCCGAACCCAAAACATCACGAAAATCCGAATCCAAAACACAAAACACGAGACACCAAAAGTCGCCGGTGCACATCCCTAGTTTCCCATCACTGATTTAGAAAAAGTTTTTCTAAAGCTAACTTCTAATTTCTTGCTATGGTTTTTAGCATGTTTGTACACATTTCATCATAGAAAATAAGCTCCCCTGTTTCCAATTCTTCAGGGATGAAAGTATTTTACAGGCCTAGAGCAGCACTTTGCAGGAGGAAGCACAAAAGGTTATTTTGCTTCATTAAGTGCAGAGGGGTGGCTTTAATCCACCTGTGCTGTGGCTCATTTTTTTGCCTGTGCCTGTGCACAGATATAAGTGATCACTTGTGTACTGCAACATCCACTATGTCTCTTCTCTGTTAAACGGAGGAAAATGGAGAGCGACACAGGGGGCATACCCCATGATCTCACCTTCCAGAGATTAAAATCCAGAGCATGCTAAGTAGGTATAAGAAGAATTAACTTTTAGAGATAAAGTCCATGAGCATGCTCAGTAGGTATTCCTGGTTTTCATCACTCTCCTTTTGCATTGCAGAGTTCTTGGTGATTGTATGTTACTTCACTGCAATCGTTGAGCTCTACAACTGCAGCCTTTTACTAATGTTCTGAATACTTCAACTTTGGCTAAATCTCTGATATTATGGACTTCCATTTTCCTGACCTTGATTTTTGTCTTTATTTGGACAATGCTTTTGTGTGCTATCCAACTATTCCAACCTTGTTTTCTGCTCAGCGTATCTGCAAGTATTACTAGTGTGTTCCTAATTGCAATTCCTGACTACAGTGTGCTGCTGTCCTGCCATTGCTCAGCCTGGTTAAGTGCATCAGTTACCCAGGACTTGTTTGTGCTTAGTGTATTCACAAGTATTACCAGTGTGAAATCTCTAAGATCCTGTGACTACAGTGTATCTCCAGGCCTGCTATTGCTCAGTCAGTTACTCAGCCTTGTTTCCTGCTCAACATATCTATACTAGAGTATTGCTAGTGTACTTTTGTACGTCAGTGGTCGTGTGACCGCAACTTTAAATCACAGGCAAAGCCACCCCCCCGCTGTTATCAGGAACGCACTGAGGGGGAGAGCCAGTTACCCAGAACCTCCCCCCCCTTCCCCCCTCCCCCCAGTCCAGGGCTCATTAACAGCCTGTTTCCTGCTTTGGAACCATCCAGTTTAGTGCAACAGATCTATAGATCCATTCCACCCCTCCCTTCTACAGCGTGCATCTCGTCCCTCTCTTCTGTACAAAAGGGTCTGCCACGGAAATCCACAGAGCCAGATGGAAGAAGGTAAGTGTGGGGAAGGGCTTTTATTGTAATAGGAGTAGAGTTTGAGTATGAAATGGTGAGGATGGGTGATAATCATTTGATAGTGAGTGGGAAATATTTATCTATTAGTGGGGGGCAATTTATGTTATGGTGGGGACTATTTGATTTAATAGTGGAGTCATAGTTATGACTATTAATTTAAGGTGGTGGCATTATATAATTAATGCTAGAGTGGTTTGGGAATTATTAATTTAATGTGGGGCTGAGCTTCGGGAGAAGGGGAATTAAGTTTTAATTGTGAACACCAAGTATCTTATATTGAGACATTGCTGTGGTTAAGAGGTTTAATTATTAAATGGTAATGCTATTTAATTAATATTGTGGCTGTTTGTGGGGAAATAGGTATATTTATGAATGTGGTAACCATTAATTTAATGTCAGGGGATGGTAAGGGGGGATGATAGGTCTATTTATTAATTCTGAATGCTATTATTTTAATGTTGGGGCTAATTGGGGGGAAATAGGTCTATTTAATGTGAATGCTATTATTTTAATGCTGTGGCTGGTAGGAAGAAAATAGGTCTATTTATTAAATGTGAATGCTATTAATTTAATTGGCTTGTTTCAGCTAGACTAAGCCTAATTACTAAATGTAGGTGCCATTGATTTAACGTGAAGGCTGGTTGGGGATTGATGGCCTAAATGGTTCATTCACTGCTGGACTTTCCATATTTTATGTATCTACAATGTTTCCAAGCAGCACATCAACATTCCAGTATTCAGACAAACAGCAAGTGAGCTTAAGAGACAAGCACCTTGCCCTTAATAAGCAGTACAGTGTGAAGCAGGACATTCATCCCAACTGCCCTTGCACTCAGATACAAAGTCCTGACTGAGTGGGAAAGTCACATAAAATTGCGACTGAACCACCAGAATCAGGACAGTTGGCTACCATTGCCCACATATTTGAAGTGCATGGAAAGAATTGGAGAGAAGTCTTGCATGGTGTCTAGCACCCCTTCAATACACTCTGGTGGCATGGCATGGCATGGAAACCCCCTTCTAGAAATCCTGTGTTTGCCCCTGGCTATAGACAGCTTGGCATTGATGGCGACACTAAACAACTAGCACCGTAGCAGGGAGAGTACATCTGACATTAGGTCTGATAAGTGACTGCTGGATTTCAGGCCAGGGTCTGGAACTTCTGCAGCTTTGGGACACAGTTTTGTGACAGTATCAAAACCAAGTATGTGCACTAGCCCTATAATTTGTATCATGGTTAATTTGTACTAAGTGTCCATGAATCCATTTAGAATCAAGGGGTGTATCAGCATGTATGACACACACAAACTGATTAGTAAGACTATAGTTCATAGTGTATGTGGACCAGCTCCCAAAAAAAGACACATTCCTGAAGTACCTTTCTGAGTGCTGTGTCTTCGTTTTTGTTCCTTTTTCATAGCTAAATGTATTCCTGTTCTTTTTCTATGTCCCATCTGTTATAAGAATTGCCCAGTGCATTTTCTGACAGAGTTGAAGCTAAGTTTCCTTCATATATAACCTCAACTGCGTTAAGCCATCCAGATGGGCAAAGCTTATTATAACCTGTTATATCACAGAAAATAGACTATGATTTATTTGCAACAAATCTGGGACCAAAGAGATTGTGTGCAGGGCACAGAATCTATAAATCTTCATTCCATATTTTTTTCCCTCTACGTTGCCCCACCTGAGTAAGAAGATAGTGTATCTTGGCACACAGCCCAGCATATTGTCGTAAAGCAGTTTTATTTTCTCTTCTCTATCTTTTGAAATAATTGTTTATTGAGAAAAGAACATTGTGTGCATTGTTTCTACAAGTTTGTAAATGCAATATCAGTCTTTTAGAAAAGAGGATTTGGATTGATTGGAGTGACCTCAAAATAGCTATTGTCAAGTTTGCTTTTCTGCAGTAATGACAGTGCTTAGATTTACTGCATCATTATTGGTGTGTTTTTACAATTGCCACCATTGTCTGTCATACATAACATTTCAGTAAGAGCCCCTTATACGTGCTTGGAAACCAGAGAATATCCCACTGTAAGTAGTAATGCACAATACCTTTCTGTATTAGTATGTGGGACCAAATGCAGCGCTAAACCTGGGTACACAGTACACACCTTTGCAGTCTTACTTCAGTTGCAATTTCTGTAATGACTGAAAGTCACGGTGAGCATGCCGATTCATGTGTACACACCTATTAACGTCAGATCTGAGATCTGCATCTCTCATAACCATCTGCTGAAAAGATTGAGACTCCATATATACTTTACAGATATCGGCCTACTCTGCAGCAATATGTAAACATAATTTAGGTAATGGGCCCAACCTCACTGCACACAAACATCCAAGAAGAGGACATGGCATCATATCCATTCATTGCTTTGTGTTGCTTTCTGTATAGTGTAAGTTCGGTTAATTCCTTGTAGAACTGTACACTAGGTAGGTTTTATTGTTTAAAATGAGCCTAGCAAATTAAAGAAAATCACGTGCTTGTTTGCTTGTCATCATGGCGACTATGCTGCAAACAATAAACAGGAGATAAAGGAGAAGCAAGAATAGCAGTTGTTGGACCAAGGACTGGTTGCTGAGGAGACAGTACTTTTCACATATGCTGTTGTTACAGGAGAAAAGTGCTGATGACTTCAAGAATTTCTTGTGAATGGATAACCCTACTTTCCAGGAGCTGCTGCAAATGGTCATCCCACTTATAGAAAAGGATGACACATATTTCAGGAGTCCTATATCTGCAGAGCAGGGACTGGTTGCTACACTGAGATTTTCGGCTACTGGAAGGACACTGGCTAATCTCAAGTATAGCACAGCTGTTTCACCTAAAGCTCTGGGTCTGACCATATTGCCATTGTGCAAGCTCTCAAGGGACAGGTTTGTGCAAGAAAATATATATGGAACTCAAGCCTTAAAAAAATGCATAAAAATAAGATTGAAGGTGCTCATAGGGGTTATGTTCTATATTTTCCAAAGATGAAGGGTTTCCACTTTATTGCAGCATACTGGCACTGCTGCTCAGTGTAAAGGTCTTATAGACAGGAAGAGTACTGCAGCATCTTTCTATTAATTGATGATGCCTGTGGGCAGTTAATGGCAACTGAGGGGATGGAGCAGGACTATAGAAGTCTTGTGCATGACTCAGTGGGAACTCTGTGTATTGGGTGAGTTCCCCTCTGTTCTCCCTATACATGACCTCCATAATCAATAGCTCTGTCCAGGGCCGGACTGGCACTAAAAATCAGCCCTGGCCTTTAAGGTACACAGGCCCACCTTAGCTCCAGCAGGAAAGAAAACATGTGCCGCCGCGCAGCGGCGGCCATGAAAAGGGCGTGACCTCATTGTGTTGTGGGTGTGGCCAACATGGGGCATTGATACATACATTATAATAATACATTACATTTATAATTTTAGACAAATACACAGGCACTACTGTTAGAAGCACACAGCTTTGCCTTCACAAGCAGTATGTTGTGAAGCGGGACATACCTCCCAACTGTCCTTGCAGTCGGACCAAATTCAGGACTGCCCCACCAGGTTAAGGACAGTTGGCAGACTGTCCTGCTCTCTTCTACCTGTCTTGGTCACTTTCACCACTTTTATCAGCTGGTTTCTTCAGCTCAGTTCATTCTTGTCTTGATCCTGGAATATTGGATGCCCTATTTTGAAAAAAAATGGATATATGAGATTTAGAAAACTCCCCGGTGTTAAAACAATAGCACTCACGTTTTATAATTAGGCCTCCCACCAGTCCCCCCACAATAATAATATTCACATTTAATAAGTAGACTTATTTCCCTCCAACCAGCCCCAACATTAAATTAACAGTATACCCATTTACTCAAAACATATTTCCCTCCATCCAAACAGCAATAAATTAAATAGCATTAAAGTTTAATAAATATAGCCATTTTTCACAACCATCCCCGACAATAAATAATTCATATTCACATTTAATAAATAGCCCTCCTCCACAATATCAGCCCCATATTCAACTGATAGCCCTAAATCACCCCAGCATTAAGTTAAAGGTTCCTTCACCTCACCTTAAATAATTAGCCCCCACCTACACTCCACCATTAAATAGCATACCTCCCACACTATATTAAGATCCTCCCTTCCCTCACATATTATATTAAAATACTGCATGCACGCACACACATGCACACTATGTGAACATGGCCAAACGCACACTATAGCAACATGAGGCCACACAGAAACACTATTAGCCACACACACTATTTTCCACACAGCCACACTATTAGCCACTAGTGATGGGTAGTTCACGAATGATTAGTTCAAATGAACTAATCTTCAAAGTGAACTAAATCATTTAGTTCACAGCTCTGGCAAAGATTAGTTCACCAGGAACTAAAACAAGTGGGAGGAGTTAGAGATAAAGCCGAGCAGCTCCAGCAGCCTCACTCACTGTCTCATTCACATTGGCTCTTTTGTTTCTATTCAGCTCTCATTTAATACTCATGAGTCAGTACCTCTAAACTGCCAAAGGTGGCGCTGCTGTGCTCAGACATTGTGTGAGACTCTGGAGCTGATCACTGAGCTATGAGTCATGAGTCATTCTCCTCACTCAGGAGTTCAATAGTTCATCTAGTTCATTTCACTCTTCAAATCTTTCAAATCATTTCACTCAGTAACTCATATGAGTCTTCAAATCTTTTCAATCATTTAGATCATTTAGCTCATGAGTCACAGGATACATTCCCTTCCCTGTCAGCTCCAGACACACTGCACTGATGAGTGCTGCATGTTATATACTGTAGTTCTGTTTACTGCACCATATATACAGGGGAGATGTATTAAACCTTCAAGAGAGATAAAGTGGAAACGTTGCCCATAGCAGCCAATCATTTTCTGCTATTTTATAGACTCTGCTAGATAAATGACAGATGCTGATTAGTCATAATTGCCAACATTATGTTGGTTACATCTGGGAGTTCCTGGAGCGGGGTATGGGCGTAGGGGGCGGGGGTTTCATGAATTGCGCCACTTTGGCCCCGCCCCACAGTGACGTGATGCCTATTTGGTTTTTTTTTACAGCTGTAAAAAATTCACCCCTAAGATTTGATACATCCCCCCTATATCCTGATTGCACTGATCTCAATTTTATAGGGGTGATGCATTAAACTTTCGAAAGGGGATAGATAAAGGAGTTACTCTCAGCAACCAATCCACTTCTGCATATCATTTTATAGAATGTACTTCATAAGTTATAGATAGAAGCTTATTGGTTGCTATGGGCAACTTCTCCAACTATCCTCTTTAGAAATGTTTAATGTGCTTCCACCTTGCTTTTGCAGTGACATATTATTATACTTTCTCTCACCAAACAGATTAATTGCTGGACTGTCATTTGTACCTAGTAGTGATTTAAACAACTATGAGTCATTAAGGAGAGCAATGTAAACAAAGCAGTAAATTAGAACCTTGGCAAAACCATGTTACAGTAGAGGGGGATTTATATTTAAAATATGTGTACAGTTTTCTAGTTGGGGTAGAGCATGCCCTAGCTAAACTTTCAACTTCATTGTAAAAATAAAGCTATCAAGTATTTGTGTGTCAGATGAAAAAAACAGCCAGTATTTATCTTATGGGCAAAATAATAAACACATTTGCACTCCTGCATTATAACATGGTTTATCCAGAATCAGAAAACTCTATTTTTTATCTTTGCTCTCCATAATGCCTCAGACCCTATAAGATACACCAGAATAAACTAGGCGCTCATTGACTATAGGTATCTTACTGATATGGATATAATAAATTTGTGGTAAAAACCTGAGTGCAAATAGCAAATAAACAACAACAACTGAATACATTCCACAAAAGTCCAGCTAGGACGAAACGCGTTGGAACACGCCCACTTCTCGTAATGTCACCCTGACATCCACCACGAGGGATTTCCTACAGAACTATGCCCTGCACAGCTTTAACTCATCGGGACTAAGAGCGATTATTCCACCTTGCCGCGCGGCCGCTGTGAGGGATCATAACAGCAAGTATTTTTACTCGAGCATTACTGCACTTACACTTTTTTTCAATGGGCACATGACTGGATCTCCCATCAGTCATTTTCACTAATCCATAAGGACATCTATTGGTGTTGGTAACACCACATAGATTTGTACTGTTACTAGGACGGTTGTATCTCTACACCAATCCCTTCTATCTGCCATTCTCTTTGGAATCCAATACAAATCTACCTCATGTATAATTGGCTGGAGGCCATCAAGTTTTAATGTATAACATTTTATGTTATTATTGTGCACAACGCTTATGGTTATTATTTATTGGTATTTATCATGTTGGTTCTATTATTGTAATTCTGATTGATCATATATTAGTGACATGCAGTCAGTTTTTAACCTAATTCTGTAATATTTGGAATGTATTAAATTGTTGTTGTTTATTTGCTATTTGCACTCAGGTTTTTACCACAAATTTATTATATCCATATCAGTAAGGTACCTATAGTCAATGAGCGCCTAGTTTATTCTGGTGTATTTTTTGTTGATAGAGGGAGGGATACCCTCAACTAGTGCAGCTCTTGCAGTACATTTTTAGAGAGCGTGATCCTTCCATATCAGACCCTATAAGACCCTTAGACCCTTTTTCATTTGCATATTATGGAAGAAAAAAATAATAATGAAAATGTAATTAACTTTGCAGAGCTCAACGTGTTACTACTAGTTTTTGTATAAGTTATTGCCCTTTTTAAAATATTAAAAATGATCTGACATATTAAACTTATCTGATCATTTTAACAGGACTATAACTATAATATGCCTGCAGTATGTGTAATATACTAGATCTATGTCTCCAATCACTTCTCTCAGCAGTGTTCCAGAGCCAGTGATCTAACTGAACTAACTGAGCTAAATGAACTAAATGAACTACTGAGTGAAATGAACTACTGAGTGAAAAGAACTACTGTGTGAAATGAGTGAAATAAGTGAAAAGAACTACTGAGTCAAATGAGTGAAATGAGTGAAAAGAACTACTGAGTCAAATGAGTGAAAAGAACTACTGAGTCAAATGAGTGAAATGAGTGAAAAGAACTACTGAGTCAAATGAGTGAAATGAGTGAAAAGAACTACTGAGTCAAATGAGTGAAAAGAACTACTGAGTGAAATTAACTAATCTTTTGAACTAATCTTTTGTGTGAACTAGATCAGAATGAACTAATCTTCCAAATGAACTAGATTTCCCATCACTATTAGCCACACAATTTGCCACACAGACACACTATTAGCCACACAGACACACTAGTAGCCACACAGACACTCTATTAGCCATACAGACACACTATTAGCCACACACACTATTTGCCACACAGCCACACTATTACCCACACAGACACGCTATTACCCACACGGCCACACAATTTGCCACACAGACACACTATTAGCCACACAGACACACTATTAGCCACACAGACACACTATTTTCCACACAGACACATTATTTGCCACACAATAGCTACACAACCACACTATTTGCCACACAATAGCCACACAACCACACTATTTGCCACAAAATAGCCGCACTCACTATGTGCTACACAGCCACACTAATAGCCCCACACACACTATTTGCCACACAGACATATAGATATTTACTTTCCTCACCATTGTCAGTTGTATATGCTGATAACGATATGTATCTTGTTATATTGATCTCACAATCAGAGAGGAATTAGATCATTGTATAACATCTGTGCAAATTCATTGGGAGATTTATGAAAACTGGTGTAGCAAACCAATCAGATTCCAGCTGTTATACCAAGCGATCTGCAGCATAGTACTGAACTGTTATACCAAGCAATCTGCAGCATAGTACGGAAATATTATACAAAGCGACCTGCAGCATAGTACTGAGCTGTTATATCAAGCGATCTGCAACATAAAAAAACAGAAGTCACACACGCACAGACACTTACCTTACATCCTGCAGCTGCATCCTGGGCGCAGCCCGGCAGAAGGAGAATCAGTGACAGCCGCCTATGCGAGTAATCACATGGGACGGCACTACGTGACAGGTGCTGTCTCATGTGATTGCTCGCATAGGCGGCTGTCACTGATTCTCCGTCCGCCGAGCAGCGCGCAGAGTGCTGCTGCTCGGTGGGCATGCGGACCGGCCCATCTGGCCATCGGCTCTTCTGGCATTTGCCAGAAGTGCCAGACCGCCAGTCCGGCCCTGGCTCTGTCTCGGCCCTATTGTCAGAATTCAACCTTAAGTTGTTTGTCTTTTTTTTGCTATGGCCGCATATATAAGGTCACACTCACCCTGTTCTTTTTCCACCACCCATTACCTTTTCTTTCCCCTCCTGCCAGGTTGTTGACCAGTTTGCTGGGTGGGAGCTGGTGTCTGCAGAGGATTCACCACCGAATCGGAAAACCCCTCCTCAATGAACACAGACGGCTGTTTAAGAAAAAAATAAAGTTAAATGGTTAGTGTGATAACAATAGATGCATATATTGATTTAAGATTACAACAATCTTTCTTTTTGTAGTCCCCACCAAAGGCTAAGGAAAGGCAAAGCTATCGCTGAAGAATTTGAAGAAATGTGTAATTTCTCAAATTGTGTTGGGGCCATAGCTGGTAAACATGTCAGAATTATGCCACCCTCTATGCCAGGTTCCTATTTCAACAATTAGAAGAGATTCTTCAGTACTATCCTAATAGTTATAGTGGATGCTAAATATAAATTCATCTCCGTGAGCATTGGAAAAAATGGCTGATGATGGGGCATTGAAACAGATGCCCTTTTCTTGACAAGCTTAAAAATAATAGACTTAGTTTACCTACCCAAACAAAATTAGGACTTAATTTTGTATTTGTGGCTGATGAAGCACTTGCACTCCAAGTTAATGTTTTAAAAAATGACCCCCAAAAAGCACTCACACCAGAATTCAATATTCAATTACAGATTATCAAAAACAAGATGAGTAGTGGAGAATGTATTTGGTATATTAAGTAACTGACTCAGGATTTTTCATACCGCCAATAATCTTTGCCTTGCTAAAATATATAAGGTGGTGAAGACATGTTGTGTCCCACACAACTATCTTAGATGTAAAAGTACCAGTGTGCACAGCACAGCTACTACTTTTGAACATAATACAGATTATGTTGAGGAATGTGGCAGGGTTAACATCAACTGGGGCCTTCTAAAATGAAAAATATGAGTGAAAAGGCCAAGGTGAACAGGGATAATATTAATATTAAGGGTGAAGGTGTTGTCATGGCAGAATGACATGTTCTAAAATATGTATGTTTATTGACATTCTATGTTACATTAAAGTACTCATTTTGACCAATATGTTAATAAATATTTTAAGCATTCATTATTGTGTGTTTGCTTACTATGCCACTTGAGAATATGTCTTCAGCTTTGGGAGGTACAGACGACGAAGTTGACTTGCCCTGGGATAAAAGTCCAGTAGATCTCCTGATCACTGTAAACTTTAGCAGATCAAAGTATCATAACTTTGGCACATATACTTCATCAGCTGCAGCCCCAGATCTTTGGGCGCTTCCCTTTGATTCTTTCTGGAAGATAGTACCCATATTTTGGATCTCTGACCCAATCAGGTGTTGCCTCCATATAGTGAGGAAGGCTCACTCTCACCATTTCCTCATAAGCCTTCATCCTCTTCTGCCTGTTGGAATAGTTTTTACACTTGCTTTGATACAAGCAGGGATGCGATTTTCAGGCCATAATGAAATCCTTTATGGGCTCAACATTATTATCTGCTGCCATGATAAAGTGTCTGAAAATAGATAAAACATGTATTATAATATTTCCATCCACACACCTTCTACATCAAAGTCATATGTAATAAAATACTTACCTTTGTAAAAGTTCAATGAAATACAGGAAATAAATCGATATATCAGTTGCAAATAACTGGTATCATGATTACAATGCTCTGCAAACCCAACCACAGCAGACGAATGCTTATGCCGAATTGAACGTTCACTCTCTCTTACTAGAACTGCCAAGATTGGTCTATACCAATTGTACACACTCACATTTGCACATGAATATTTAGATAAACACAGAGGAACCAGTCTGTCTCCAGTGGTGAGATGGAAGAAGATAAAAATATTAATGAAGGGGGTGAAGTGGAAGGAGAAGGTAATGCCATCAGATGATGGATAAACAGCAAAACCAATGATTCAAAGGGAGATGGAGATGACTGTCCGGACCAACATGATTACGATTGCTTAAAAAAAAATCATAACAAAAATAATTACCAAAAGGAAATGATGTAATTGATAAATATGTTAAGAGACAAACTAGGAAAAAGAAGAAATAAGTTCCAGATACAGACACGATGGCTTGATCTTAAAAGCAAGGAACAAGGATAATGCTAGTAGTCCATGGAATGGTAACCCGTTATTCCTGAAACCTAACTACATTTCGATTCCGTTCTCCACATAGATATCATCATTTCAGATGAAACTTCGGAAGCAGAAAAAGAGGGGTCAGATATCAAAAGTTCACAGGCTTCCATTTAAAGGATGACAAAGCTGCAAGAATACCTCAACGCATTGAGGGGGAACCTTACTGATGTGAAAAAAAAAGTGTTAAATTCTCAATACTGTAAATCATATTTTATATTTTTGGATTCATAGACCCTTCTCTGTTTGAAAAGTGTATAGGAATTTGTTAAGCACCTCACAACATCAATCAGGGCTATATAGCATATATTTATGGTTATATATTTATATATATATATATATATATATACATAATATAAAAAAAATGTTCAAATATATATATATTTATAAGGCAAACTTATAGTATCACAGTAGAGAATGCATATTGTATCCTGTGTACAGCATGTGTACATGAAATGGTCATATACGTATGCCTTTTGTTAAAGGTTCAGTGGTTGAAGTGGACATTTAGAAGTGGCGGGATGACAATTTAGAAATGATGGTATGCAGAATGTCAGAATATAATGGCTGAAAGAGATAATTATTGATTCCATTTTCGTACAGTTCTATACACTGCAATTAGGCTTTTATTAAGAGTTTATTATTAATGCTATAATGTTATGTACTATAACTGTATAACCTTTTTGTTCTTTGTGCAGAATATTCTGATAATAAATAAAAGAAAATCTTTTCGTTTTGTACCTGTCGAGCAGTCACCTTGTAAAACTTGACTGACGTTTTTATATAATAGGGTTCTGTGTTATCTTATTGCTTACCAAAATACTACATTTGATTTCAACACTGACACAGCAGTCCTTGTCCTAATTTCTTGCTTCCTTGGAACAAAACTTAGTCTCCGTATCCCCTTGTGAAAATATGGCTTAAAAAAGAAAATCTTGCAAGGAACCCCCAGAGAGATCTAGAAGAAAACAAGTAAGATGTACTTAAGCAGGTTGGTTATTATTTGATGTTTTCTTTCGTTATTCTGAAGCTGCCTTCCTATCTTTTGACAAAATCACAGCATCTTTTAAAGGATTGTACTTGCAGTCTGCAGAAAGCCAAGCGCTGTTTCTAAACCATGTCAATATTACAACTTCTAAGCCTCACAAGCCTTGACATTCTTGAATATTTTATGATACTTTCTTTCAATATATAGGTGAAACTGGAAAACTACACAAAAAAATTAACTGAATCAACTGAAAGTAAATCATTTTGTTGTAAAACAATACAGGTCTTATACAATAGATTAGAAGTAGGTAGATCTAGTGCTTTGTAACATAAATGATATTGTTAAAATTTGCTATTGTTATATAATGTTGTGATATGATCGCTTTGTTGTATTCTTCTCTGCCTTTTGGCTAAGAACAAGTGTAGCATCTATTCTTATCAGGCCCAACAACCGGTGGTCCTAATGCTGATTGTGGCTGGCTCTGGCCCATAGTCTAACACTGGTGAGGGTTCAAACTTCTTGTGCCTCAATTGTCCTTTTAAGGACTCGCCGCTATAACATTAACAGCTGCCGAGGAAGCTTGAAGACTACAATGAGAAAGATCGACTTCGGGGAAAGAAGCTCTGCTGAATTCGACCAACGGTAGAAAACTGCAGGTTAAACCCAGTGGAAGAACCCCCTTTTCTCTACGGAAGATCCTGCTCTACTCTGCACAGCAGGAAGAAATTGCATAGTTCTGCCCCATTGAAGAAGACCTTCCTCCAGATCATGTTTAGAGCCCCTTCTACTCCAGAAAAAAAAAGTCAGGAAAATGGCTTCACTCTTGCTCTTACTCCTAGGCAGAAGGGAGGAAAGAACACAGAGAAGGCTATCCAGGAGGCTGGAACTCCTGCTTCCTCCACCCCCACAGGCTTCAGAACAAGGGAAGCCCAGCCAGAATCCTCTCCAGAGAAATCCCACCCTGGAACCCTGGACGAGGCAGACTGTCGCCCTCAAGTTGAAGGGAGAGTGCCAGACATTGCGGCAGAGAAATTTGGGCTTCTTGAAGGCTGAAACTCTCAGCATCCAACTGGAGCACACCCCCAATTGCTTCTTTGAGAAAGGGCTTGACTTTTAATTAACTGACCTATTTTAACACACATCACAAGTGTATTTTTTAAAAACATTACTAAATACCTTTCTACTTAATTACCTTTCAATGCCTGTCCCGAATGCTAAATGTTAAAAAAAAAAATCTAAAAATAATATTTAATTTCATAGTCACTGTATGTGAATTTAAAAAAATGTATTGTGCAGAATGACTGAGCACTATAAATAACCTTGGAAGCAAACAAAGGATATGACAGGCAATAACTCTATACCTAGGCATCCCACTGTTTGAAGCATTACAAAAAGACAGTTCAGCAATTAATTTCTGGTTTTATTTTCATCTTTCCAAAAATACATTGACATCTGATATAGGAGAAATAGAATGACACTTTCTAGCCGCAGGAGTGTGTGTGCAGAAAACTAGCAGTGACTCTTTGTGGCAATCAGTGCATCCACGGGAACACAATGTATTTGCATTGTAAAGAGGCACCACAGGCGATCACAGATGTTACATATACCAGGTGAGTCAATTATTCATCTCACACATACACCAGCCTATCTTTGTCAGACAGTAAATACATTGGCAGATTGAGATTTAACATTATACCTAACATCTGCGTAGGGGATGGACCAGAGAGTTATGCCAGTTTCAAGTTCAATTCTGCAATTCACAAGCATAGAATATCAAAGACTTCTCAGAATGTCAAGTTTGGGAGTTCAGAACATCAGAGTCTGCATTGAGTGTATGTTAATATTTCCTATATTGGTAGGAAGGACATGGTGTCACAGTATTTAGGCATCACTGCTTAAGGATGCTAGGGCCATTTGAGTTCAATTCTGGACGACGTGCCATCAGTGTCCGATTTGTGCATTCTTCACATGTGTTTATTCAATGTGCCCCAGTATTCAGTCCAAATACATAGTGGTGACTGGCACTGATGTGCTTAAGTAAAGATTTCAGATTGTATGATGTAACACTTGTGCTATGTTTAATAAAGAATAATAGCGATAACCTCAATAAGTTATTGATACTCACTCAAAACTGCATACCTACACTGTCCTGTATATAGGAGAATAAGAGAAAAGATTAATTATACAGTTTTGTAAAGGTTAAAAATATTGTATATAATTTTTGTCATTAATCACAGAGTTTGTCAGGAGCCAATGAGCTGGAGGCTTCCAAATGATATAAATTTGAGTAAAAGGGATAGAACTGGTGGCTCCACATCTTGGTTGCCGTGGCAACCACTGGTGAGCCAAAATTACCAAGCACGAATCCTGTGTGGGAGGCTTGTCCAGGTAACTTGTCTTTGAATGGCTGCCTTGCCTTTTTAACCTGGGAGTCCTGTAGCTTGCTTGTCAGTTATAGCTGCAGCCTTGTTCTTCTTAGAACACCAGCTTTTTTGTTATTTGGTTTTGACCCTGTACAATGAAACTGTCTTTCCTGTCTACCGCCTACCCTGACTTTGAATACTGACTACACTTCCTGTCTGTACTGGTAGTCAGTATTTCCCCTGCAATAATGCAGACCACAGTTAGCCTGATGTAAAAATTGGTATTACTATAAGCTTGACAAGGAGGAAATAGGAACTTACCATATAGCAGACATACAACATTCACTACACGCTTAATTGCCGGCAGAGTACAATTGCTGGTTTTAAAGCGGAAATGGATGGACCCGACTCCAGGATTACAATATACAGGCAGCATGTCCACCCATGGCCGCTTTAAAACCGGCAATCTCACTGTGGCCGTTGTAACTGATATTTGCGTACTTGAGGCATTTCAGAAAGTCGCTATTCACATGTCCCGGTAATTAAGCGTATAGGCAAACTTGTATGTCTGCTATAAGGTACGTCCCTATTTCCTCCTTGTCGGGCTTATAGTAATTTTAATTTTTACATCGGGCATTATTGCAGCCGAAAATACGTACCCCATCCCGTCTGCCACCTGCACTGATATTAGCTTTAGAAACTAGCCATGCTTCTTACTACCCACTGCCAGCCGAGACCCTGTTATAGACCCTGTTATAGACCCTAATACATTTCCCTTTAATTACAGTCCTCCCAAACAACTAGAGCCATGTCAGGGAATCATTGATGAGGGCATCAGCAAATTCTTGTCAAATAGAAGGACTGAAAAGCAGGGACTCGTCAAGTTTCCAGGAGGACTCCTTTTTAGTAGTAGTAAACATTAGTGTAAAACAACAACAATGTAAATGCCTTATGTCTGTGTCCAGCAGGATCTAAAAGATCTGAGCTCAAAGTCCTCATAATGGTCAGCAGAAGTCGTCTTCCATAGGTCGGGGCCTGCAAGAAAAAAAACACAGAGTAGCAAAAGGGGGGAACAAGTACCATTGGGAACCTTAATACAGTCAGCAATTTCATCATGATCATCACCATTTATTTATATAGCGCCACTGATTCTGCAGCACTGTACAGAGAACTCACTCACATCAGTCCCTGCCCTATTGGGGCTTACAGTCTAAATTCCCTAAGACACACAGACACACAGACTAGGGTCAATTTAATAGCAGACCATTAACCTACCAGTATGTTTTTGCAGTGTGGGAGGAAACCGGAGCACCCAGAGGAAACCCACGCAAACACGGCGAGAACATACAAACTTCTCACAGATAAGGCCATGGTCGGGAATTGAACTCATGACCCAAGTGCTGTGAGACAGAAGTGCTAACCACTTAGCCGTGCAATATGTAAATTAAAGATTAGGCATTTGCTCAGACACAGGTTACTAGTAAAAAAAGTTGTTTTTTTCTGATTTCCTCCACTAAGGGGAGAGGAACTTCCTCTGTAGTGAGCAAGGAGAGGCCTGTTGCAAGGAAAAAGGAGTGCTGCCCAAGCCCAAGTCCACTTAAATAACACCAGCTTCTTTTAGATTCTTGGTGAATAAAATCTGGATTCCGTGAAGACCTGGAGTTAGAACGGAAAGCACCATCTATATCTGTACCCATGTTATCGTAACACATGCTGACTTCAAGGAGGTCTCTCCTGTTCTAAAGTGGAGTGATTCTGTAATTTCCATATTGTATGTGTGTTTTTGAGTATGTTACTTTGATGGTTACTAATGTTTTCATGAAAGCAACTAATTTTTCAAGTACACGTTTAAACCCATGCAGTGTAATTTAAAAATGAATTAAATTATTTCAAATAATACCTTTTAGGTCTGTGTCCTATCTGCTTTTGAAACCTGTGGGCCAGTCCAAGCAGGTTGAGAGTTCAGAGTGAGGCACTTGACTGCAAAATCCATTCTTTTATTATTTCTTTTAAAAACAGCTGCACTATACACAAGCATATCAAACATAGCAGAGACATAATAGAGACAAAAAGTGCCCTAACCTCTATAGATGACAAAATCCCAACAGTTGCTTTATGCCACAAGAGGCACTAAGTCACAGTAGGCCAATACTTTTGTAAACATGCTAATGACCCAGTCATTTTAAAACATTGAAATGTCATATATAAAAGGTAAATATTTCATACACTTTTCATAAAACACAAAATTACCATTAAAAAATGCCCCTGAGTGTTAGGCTGCTGGCCCTGATCACCAACCCACAGAACTAGATGACGGAGATCTTCGCCTATAGCAGCCGCCTTTCCCTTAGAGCTTGACGCACTCACTGGTACTCGGAGGCCCCCAGGACTTAGCTCGAAGTTGTAGTGTGAGTTGGTAATGCAGGACCACAGCGGCGGGCCAGGAGACTGGTAGAAGGCAGTGGGTAGTCAAAACGATAGCCAAGGTCAAGGGTCACAGGAAAGCAGAGTAATCGATAAACACGCCAGAGGTCGGGGTCACAGGCACGGTAGCAAGGTCCAAGGTACAGGCTGAAGGGTCAGGGTCACTGGCAAACAGGCAGAGTCCAAAGTTCAGGCAGGGGGTCATACACAAGAAATCACTCCAACAGGTTTCCACCAACACAATACAGGAGCAGGTTAGCTGACAAGCAAACTGTACGCTATAACCGGAAGGGAGACTAAGCCCTCCCTGCCTAATATACTGCCACCAACCAATCAGGGCTCAGCCCTCTAATAATCAACAGGCCCCAGTTAAATAATTAAGTCCCTAATAAATCAGCCCACAGGCTGGGATATAATTAGCGCCTGTGCCCGGCTGCACTACCTGCCGGGGCGCTCTGTTTAGCACACTCGGCGTCCGACCGGTCGGGGCTGAAAAACCGGAAGTGACGCCCGGTCGTCATGGAGGCGGCCGGGACACCGCGGCTCCTAACAGTACCCCCCCTTGAGGAGGGGTTAAGGAACCCCGACACCCAGGCTTACTAGGGAATTGCTTGAAGAACTCCTTTATAAGTTTCTTCGCATGGAGGCGCCTTCGAGGAACCCAGGACCGTTCTTCAACACCGCGATTCTTCCATTGAACCAGAAAATGGATCTAACCTTGAACTCTCTTGGAATCAAGAATTTTCTGAACCACAAATTTCCTGGGACCATCTAGATCTGGAACCCGAGAACTTATTATTATTAATATTTATTTATAAGGCGCCACAAGGCATCCGCAGCGCCGTACAGAGACAAACAAAATCACAATACAATGGGAGACAGCACAGTACAGTAAACACAGCAACTCAGTACGCTCAATGCACAGCTAGAGAGGGCGGGGAAGGGGGAGGGAGGATCCGCAAATGACGGGGCCCAAGAAGGAGGGCGCGGAAGACAGGGAGACCCCCAGGGGGGAGGAAGGAGCGAGAGTGGACGTGGGGTGGAGGACCCTCGAGGAGGAGGGCTAAGTAGCTGGAGAGCAGAGTTAGAAGTGGTGGAAACAGGAGGAGAGATGGCCCTGCTCAGAGGAGCGTACAATCTAAGGGGAGGGGTGGACAGACAGAGAGACGCAGGGGAGAGAGGGAGAGTAGGGGACAGAGGCAGAAGATAAGGTAGGAAGTTAAGTGGGAGACAGAAAGGCTTTAAGAAAAAGGTGGGTTTTTAGGGCCCGTTTGAAGCTGGACAGATTAGGGGAAGTTCTGATGGAGGGAGGGAGCTTGTTCCAGTGGAGGGGGGCAGCGCGGGCGAAGTTTTGGATACGCGCGTGGGAGGAGGTTATAAGGGGGAAGAGAGGCGACGGTCAGAGGAAGAACGGAGAGGGCGGGATGGAGCATGAATAGAGAGGAGGGTGGAGATGTAGGGCGCAGTGGAGTTGGCGAGGGCCTTGTAGGTGAGTGTGAGGAGCTTAAAGTGGATTCTGAAGGGGAATGGGAGCCAGTGAAGGGCTAGGTAGAGGGGGGAGACAAAAGAGGAGCGGCGAGAGAGGAAAATAAGCCTAGCTGAAGCGTTGAGGACGGATCGAAAGGGGATCGAGATGAGAGTGGGGGAGGCCAGTGAGGAGGAGGTTGCAGTAGTCCAGGCGGGAGATGATCAGAGAGTGGATAAGGCATTTGGTGGCATCTTGGGAGAGGAAGGGCCGGATGCGAGCGATGTTGCGCAGCTGGAAGCGGCAGGATTTAGCAAGAGAGAGGATGTGGGGGCCAAAGGAGAGAGAAGAGTCGAGGATGACACCAAGGCAGCGAAGTTGGGGGACAGGGGAGATAGAGGTGTTGTCAACAGTGATGGAGAGGTCAGAAGGGGATGGGGTATGAGAGGGAGGAAAAACTATGAGCTCAGTTTTGGCAAGGTTAAGTTTGAGGAATCGAGAGGACATCCAGGAGGAGATGGCAGAGAGGCAGGCGGACACCCTAGAGAGGAGGGAGGGAGAGAGATCAGGAGAGGAGAGGTATAGTTGAGTGTCGTCAGCGTAAAGGTGGTAGCTGAAGCCGAAGGAGCTGATGAGTTCACCCAGGGAGGAGGTGTATAGAGAGAAGAGTAAGGGTCCCAGAACAGAGCCCTGAGGGACCCCGATTGGAAGGGTGGATGGGGGGGAGAGAGACCCAGAGGTGGTGACAGAGAAGGAACGGTGAGTAAGGTAAGAGGTGAACCAGGACAGGACTGGGCCGGAGAGGCCGAAAGACTGGAGGGTGTGAAGGAGGAGGGGGTGGTCAACGGTGTCAAAGGCTGCAGAGAGGTCAAGGAGGATGAGAAGGGAGAAGTGGCCCCTGGCTTTTGCAGAGAGGAGGTCATTGGTGACTTTAGCCAGGGCAGTTTCAGTGGAGTGGAGGGGGCGGAAACCAGACTGGAGAGGATCAAGGAGGGAGTATTCAGAAAGGTAGGAGGTGAGACGGCTGCAGACGAGCCTCTCGAGAATTTTGGAGGCAAAAGGGAGAAGAGATATGGGGCGATAGTTCGAGAGAGAAGTGGGGTCGAGATTAGGTTTCTTAAGAATGGGGGATACGAGAGCATGTTTGAAGGAGGAGGGGAAGATGCCAGTGGAGAGGGAGAGATTAAAGAGGTGAGCGAGGTGGGAGCAGGTGGTGGGGGAAAGGGAGCGAAGAAGGTGGGAGGGGATGGGATCCAGGGGGCAGGTAGTGGGGGGGGGAGGATAAAATGAGAGAGTGGACTTCCTCGCCGGTGGTGGGACAGAAGGAGTGGAGGGGAAGGTGGTTGGGGGGGGAGGACAGAAGAGTGGGAGGGGTGGAAGAGAGAGTGGAGGAGGAGATTTCAAGTCGGATGGCCTCGATTTTAGAGGAGAAGAAGGAGGCGAAATCAGAGGCAGTCAGGGAGGAGGGGGTGGGGGGAGGGGAGGGGGCCAAGAGAGTGCTGAAGGTGGCAAAGAGGTGGCAGGGGTTAGAGGACTGGGAAGAGATGAGGGATTTAAAGAAAGATTGTTTAGCGAGTGAGAGGGCAGAGCTGTAGGATGAAAGGATGAATTTAAAGAGGAGGAAGTCAGCCAGGGAGCGGGATTTTCTCCAGTGACGTTCGGCGGAACGGGAGCATTTTTGGAGGAAGCGGGTAAATTTGGAGTGCCAGGGTTGGGGTTTGGAGCAGCGGGGGTGGACGGAGTGGGCAGGGGCGACCGCGTCCAGAGCGGAGGTGAGGGTGTGATTGTAGAGGGAGACCGCCTGGTTGGGGCAGGCCTGGGAGGAAAGGGGAGAAAGGAGGGTATCGAGAGAGGAGGACAGAGAGGCAGGGTCAAGAGCATCGAGGTTGCGTATGGACAGAGTAGGTTTGGGCAGGGGGAGGGGAGCAGGAGAAGAGGAGAGAGAGAAGGAGAGAAGATGGTGGTCGGATAGGGGAAAGGGAGAGATGGAGAAGTCGGAGAGATTACATAGGTAGGAGAAGACAAGATCAAGGGAGTGACCAAGGCAGTGGGTAGAGGAGGAGGTCCATTGGGTGAGACCAAAGGAGGAAGAGAGGGTGAGCAGTTTGCTGGAAGCAGGGTAGGTGGGGTTGTCGATGGGGATATTAAAGTCACCGAGAATGATCGAGGGGAGATCGGAGGAGAGGTAGTGAGGAAGCCAGCTAGCAAAGTTGTCAAGGAAGAGGGAGGTGGGGCCAGGGGGGCTGTAGATGACAGTGACGCGGAGATGGATGGGGTAGAAGAGGCGGATGGAGTGAGCTTCAAAAGAGGAGAAGGAGAGGGAGGGTTCAGGGGGAATGACACGAAAAGTACAGGTGGAGGAGAGGAGGAGGCCAACTCCACCGCCAGGGCGGGCACCAGGCCTGGCGGAGTGGGTGAAGGAGAGGCCACCATAGGAGAGGGCAGCGGGGGAAGTAGTATCAGAATCGGAGAGCCAGGTTTCAGTAACGGCAAGAAGGTTAAAGGAGTTGGATAGAAAGAGGTCGTGGATAGCAGTCAGCTTGTTGCGGACGGATTGTTTCCTTTCCATTCCTTTCCGGGTAAGGGCAACAATAGGAGCCACTATATCAGAAAAACTGCGGTTGAACCTTCTATAATAATTTGCGAAGCCCAAGAACCTCTGCACAGCTTTGAGGTTGTTGGGTTGTACCCAGTCGAGAATGGCTTGGACTTTAGTTGGGTCCATGGAGAAGCCAGAAGGGGAGATGATGTATCCCAGAAATAACACCTTCTGTACCTCAAATTCACACTTCTTCAACTTGGCAAAGAGATGATGGTCCTGAAGTTTTTGGAGAACCCGCTTAACATGACTCCGATGCAAGGACAGTGACTGAGAATATATCAGGATGTCATCCAAATAGACAACCATGAAGTGGTCGAGAAATTCACAGAGAACTTCATTAATCAAGTCTTGAAATACAGCAGGTGCGTTACTGAGGCCAAATGGCATGACCAGATACTCGTAGTAGCCGGAGTGTGTGTTGAATGCCGTCTTCCATTCATCTCCCTCTCTGATGCGGATGAGGTTGTATGCTCCACGGAGATCAATTTTGGTGAAGACGGTGGCACCCCTTAGCTGATCGAATAGCACTGAGATGAGAGGGAGAGGATAGATGTTCTTGACTGTAATTTGATTAAGGCCCCGGTAGTCAATGCAGGGCCGCAATCCACCATCTTTTTTTGACACAAAGAAGGATCCGGCTCCCACTGGAGATTTAGATGGCCTGATGAACCCTTTCCCAAGATTTTCCTCAATATAAGCTTGCATGGCCTTGGTCTCTGGACCAGAGAGAGAATACAAGCGCCCCTTAGGTAACCTGGAACCAGGAATCAGCTCGATGGCACAGTCGAAGTCGCGCTAAGGTGGTAGAGAATCAGCAGCTTGTTTAGAGAACACATCCAGGAACTCATGGTATTGAGAGGGAAGCTGCTTAGGAACTGATTGCAGGATTCGGAGTGGCAAGGTCAAGCAGGACTGTGAACAATAGGAGCTCCACTGGATAATTTCTCCTTTCACCCAATCCACAACAGGGTTATGACGGGAAAGCCAAGGATGGCCCAGAATCAACGGAACTAACGGACAGTCGATAAGGAAGAAGGTCATGGACTCTGAATGGAGAGCTCCTATGTTTAATTGCAGTAGCGGGATCTCCCAGATAATCTTGCCACCAGGCAATGGACTCCCATCTAAGCCACAGACAGTAATAGCAGACTTGAGCTTCACAGTCGGAATTCCAGCAGAGCAGGCAAACCCGATGTCAAGAAAGTTGCCCGCAGCTCCAATATCAATGAAGGCCGACAGAGCCACGGAACAGGCACCGAAAGTGACTTGTGCGGGAATCAGGACAGCATTCTTTGAGGAAACAATTTGCAAACCTAAGTGCACCTTCCCCTCGTTCCCTAGGCATGCTCCTTTTCCAGGTTTGTTGGGACAAAAACGGGAGAAGTGGCCTTCATTACCACAGTAGAGACAAAGAACTTGTGATTGCCTTCTGTCTCTTTCCTCAGGAGAGAGGCGATATGCCTCTAACTGCATGAGTTCCTTAATATCCGTAAGAACGGGAATATATGCAGAAGAAAAGGAAGATGTCTCTTTCTCTGTCTTCCTCTCCTTAATTCTCCTGTCAATTTTAATGGCGAGTTGCATAAGGGTCTCCAACTAGGTAGGAGAAGGATACTGCACCAGTGAATCTTTGATCTGCTCTGACAGTCCTAGACGAAACTGGCTGCGTAACGCTGGATCATTCCATTCACTGTCAGAAGACCATCGGCGGAACTCAGCACAGTATTCCTCTGCAGAACGTCGCTCTTGCTTTAGAGTCCGTAGATGAGCCTCAGCGGAGGCAACTTGGTCAGGTTCGTCGTAGAGCAGACCCAATGCATTAAAGAAGGCTCCCATAGATTGCATGGTAGGACTCGTCTGAGGCAGGGTGAAGGCCCAGGACTGAGGGTCACCCTGAAGGAGGGAGATGACAATCCCGACCCTCTGCTGTTCTGAACCAGAAGACCAAGGTCTCAGCTGAAAGTAGAGCTTACAGCTCTCCTTAAAGTTCCGGAACAGGGCTCTATTTCCGGAGAACCGGTCCGGCAAATTTAACTTGGGTTCATCGGCGGGACCAGAAATGGTTAGTGTAGTCCGGGAGTCCTCCTCTTAAACAGACAAACCCTGGGACAATCCCTGGACCATTTGATACAGGGTCTCAACGTGACCCGCCAGAGCTTGAAATGGAGACAATTTGGTTCCACTTTCATCCATCCAATTTCGTCTTCGTAATGTCTGTATGGCCGGTTATAATGTTAGGCTGCTGGCCCTGATCACCAACCCACAGAACTAGATGACGGAGATCTTCGCCTATAGCAGCCGCCATTCCCTTAGAGCTTGACGCGCTCACCTCGGGTGCCCCCAGGGTACTCTGATGTCCCCAGGACTTAGCTCCAAGTGTAGTGTGGGTTGGTAATATAGGTCCACCGCGGCGGGCCAGGAGACTGGTAGAAGGCAGCGGGTAGTCAAAACGATAGCCAAGGTCAAGGGTCACAGGCAAGCAGGGTAATCGATAAACACACCAGAGATCGGGGTCACAGGCAAGGTAGCAAGGTCCAAGGTGCAGGCTGAAGGGTCAGGGTCACTGGCAAACAGGCAGAGTCCAAAGTCCAGGCAGGGGGTCATACACAAGAAATCAATCCAGTTGTCCCCAAGTCCTGTTAAGGTATATAAATTGAAACAAAAAACAATAAACAATAGTGCTCAGTTCAGAATTGTGTAGATAATTAATATAAGTTCATTCACACGAAAAACACTTCCTTCCTCCAATACTTTGGGTGGTAAAGTTGATTGAAACAAAACCTAAGAAAGAAAAAAGTGGATATACAAGGTTGAAGCGGTACAACCCTGAATTTTTGTATACTACACTATTAGGCGCCCTTGTGTCCTTTTTTGTTCCTAAAGTATATAAATGCTCACATATAGTATATCTATGAATATTTAAACATGTTTTGACATTGTCAAGCAACATTAGTTTGTAGCTGTTACTTTCTCTTTTGTAAAGCTATTTTTTATGGGTGAATCAGTATACTTGGCAAGAGATGGAGTGTTCTCAAATCATGAGTTAATCAAGAGGTCAGGTTCTATAAAGACAGTTTTAATGCGGCAGAATAGCCAGAGGAAATCAATGAAATTTCAAAGGATTTCTTAAATTATTAATATCATACTCCTCCTGCATTTCATATGCTTTTCTTTGGTTATATTGAATTCTGTTTGTGTAAACTAAAATTAAATGTATTATTGAATTTTTAGTTGGAAAACAGTTTCAAGAAATAGTATTGCGGTGCAGATATTAACACAGTGAGGTATATTGCTTAACAGCATAATGATAAATATAAAAAAAAAAACATTTCTGTACGGCCTTGGACATGTGATGTTTATAGCCTATGTACTGTAGCATTCATCGTGTTTATAGGAAATGGAAAACAAATGAGGGTCAATTTTTTTCTACCCATGGTTCAATTGTCTGCTGTCTTCTGAAGTACAAACAATGTTTTAGTAAAGGTATAAACAAGCATTATGTCTAGCCCTGTTCCCGCTCATTTCACCCTATGGAGCTTGGCTATCAACTGACATGTGTCAATGGCACAATACACAGTAGTTGTAATAAATTGTTATGCTTAAAATCCACATGTGTTTTGGTGGCAGGACTGGAGAAAGGGCACTAGGCGCTCTTGGAGTCCTTCACCCTCAGAATGCTCTTGCTCCCTCTCCCTCCTTGGATATTGTCAGAATTAGTATTTTTAAAAGTGAAAGCAAATGTTTGTATTTTCTTTCATTTATATTTTGTATTTGCATTTGTATTCAAATATTTTATTATATTACATCCAAATATAGTATTGTGACATTAGCATTTTCTACCAACACTGTCAACCCATATCTCTGGGCTATCATGGAGCATAGATATACACACTTGTATGTCTGATATATATACCTGGTGCAAATGCTGTTTTTGAGTTGGGTGCATCTTGAGATGTGTCAGAATAAACATATAGTCATGGCCAGAAATATTGGCATCATTGCACCTTTTTTAAATAACTCACAATTTTTCTAAGAATAAATTTAAATTAACAACATTTGGTCTCCACAATTCTTTCTCTGTTAATTTTACAGTACTTTTGATTTTTATTCTGAATTTAATACTGTATATTTAATACCGAACATCTTTTTAAACCATAAAAAGAAACAAAATGGCATTAACAAAATGTACTTACACATATATATTACAAATGTATGTTCATATATATATATATATATATATATAAAATCATATAATCGTTTATGCATATTTAACAACACTTGTACAACCAACAGATATAAATAATTATGACCTGGATAAAAATATATGAATTCAAGACTTTGAAACTCGTGTGTGTGTGTGTGTGTGTATATATATATATATATATATATATATATATATATATATATATTATATATATTATATATATATATATATATATATATATATATACCGTATATACTCGAGTATAAGTCGACCCGAATATAAGCCGAGGCACCTAATTTTACCACAAAAAAATGGGAAAACTTATTGACTCGAGTATAAGCCTAGGGTGGGAAATGCTGCAGCTACTGATCAATACACGATGAAATTAAGTTATTAAATTGTAAGCATACTTGTTTTCTGTTTTGAAATTATTTATCCCTGTGTATTTATCTACCTATATATGTATATACTCAGCCACTTAATTTTGTTCAGCTTTTGTCAAGTAAACATTTGTATATTTAGCAGACACAAACAGAAGTTGAGCGTAAGTGGCTGAGTGTAACAATGGGCATTTCTTGTCTGTACAATTATCGCAGGAACACACTGTGCCTCTTTCTGTCATCTATATTGCATGCAAAGCTTTTTCCACTTGTGATTGGTTGATTAAAAAGAAGAAAATTAAATAGGAAACATTCCAGTTTGGAAAAAAAGAGAATGGGAAACTATTATGAAGTGCTTATTTTCTATGCTTACACCTTAGTAAAAAGAAAAACATACAAAAACTATTTATAGCCCCACAACCCAAAAATAATGCAATTGTTTTGTCAAATTATATGCTGTAAATGCAAATGATACAAACACAGATGCAGAGGTTTATAATCTCTAAGTTATCACCCACCTGGCTCTTTCATAGCTGTCCACTGTTAATATGGGTTTTGTATCCACTAACGACAGAAAAGCACATTAATAATAGGATGCATGTTTTCAAAAGAGCGCCTTCTCTCCATTTAATTGGTAACTTCTGCAGCGGAACGCATATGCGTGTGCTTTCCACTGACAGGAAGTTTGGCAGTTGGAATGCAAGTTTGCGTTCCAAATGCCGGACTTCCTGTCAGTGGAACGCATAGGAGTTCCATTGCGGAAGTTAACAGCGGCGGGATCGGAGAGCAAGTCGGAGAGATCGGCGGGATCAGGTAAGTCACTCGAGTATAAGCCGAGGAGGGCTTTTTCAGCACAAAAAAATGTGCTGAAAAACTCGGCTTATACTCGAGTATATACGGTATATATATATATATATATAATATATAAAAGAGAAAATTTGTCCTTCTGTCTGTCTTTCTATACAAATCCACATTTTTCAAGCGAAGATCATGAAATTTTGCATACGAGTGTATTAAAACATGACGGAGGCAACTAAAAAAAATTGAAATTGAAATTCATTACGGGGTGGGGTGGCGAGGGGGATAACACCTCAAAATCATTGAAAACGACCATAACTCTGGAATGTCTGGAACAATTTACACTAAACCTGGTACACATATGACTTACAGTCTGACACCAAATATTGTGGGGGCAAGACACCCCTAGCACTCCTAAGGGTGGGGGTGGCGAGGGGGGTAACACCTAAAAATCATCGAAAACCACCATAACTCTGGAATGTCTGGAACAATTTACACTAAACCTGGTAAACATATGACTTACAGTCTGACACCAAATATTGTGGGGGCAAGACACCCCTAGCACTCCTAAGGGTGGGGGTGGCGAGGGGGGTAACTCCTAAAAATCATCGAAAACCACCATAACTCTGGAATGTCTGGAACAATTTACACCAAACCTGGTACACATATGACTTACAGTCTGACAACAAATATTGTGGGGGCAACACACTCCTAGCACTCCTAAGGGTGGGGGTAGCGAGGGGGGTAACACCTAAAAATCATCGAAAACCACCATAACTCTGGAATGTCTGGAACAATTTTCACCAAACCTGGTACACATATAACTTACAGTCTGACAACAAATATTGTGGGGGCAAGACACCCCTAGCACTCCTAAGGGTGGGGGTGGCGAGGGGGGTAACACCTAAAAATCAACGAAAACGACCATAACTCTGGAATGTCTGGAACAATTTACACCAAACCTGGTACACATATGACTTACAGTCTGACAATAAATATTGTGGGGGCAAGACACCCCTAGCACTCCTAAGGGTGGGGGTGGCGAGGGGGGCAACACCTAAAAATCATCGAAAACGACCATAACTCTGGAATGTCTGGAACAATTTACACTAAACCTGGTAAACATATGACTTACAGTCTGACACCAAATATTGTGGGGGCAAGACACCCCTAGCACTCCTAAGGGTGGGGGTGGCGAGGGGGGTAACTCCTAAAAATCATCGAAAACCACCATAACTCTGGAATGTCTGGAACAATTTACACCAAACCTGGTACACATATGACTTACAGTCTGACAACAAATATTGTGGGGGCAACACACTCCTAGCACTCCTAAGGGTGGGGGTAGCGAGGGGGGTAACACCTAAAAATCATCGAAAACCACCATAACTCTGGAATGTCTGGAACAATTTTCACCAAACCTGGTACACATATAACTTACAGTCTGACAACAAATATTGTGGGGGCAAGACACCCCTAGCACTCCTAAGGGTGGGGGTGGCGAGGGGGGTAACACCTAAAAATCAACGAAAACGACCATAACTCTGGAATGTCTGGAACAATTTACACCAAACCTGGTACACATATGACTTACAGTCTGACAATAAATATTGTGGGGGCAAGACACCCCTAGCACTCCTAAGGGTGGGGGTGGCGAGGGGGGCAACACCTAAAAATCATCGAAAACGACCATAACTCTGGAATGTCTGGAACAATTTACACCAAACCTGGTACACATATGACTTACAGTCTGACAACAAATATTGTGGGGGCAACACACACCTAGCACTCCTAAGGGTGGGGAAGGCGAGGGGGGTAACACCTAAAAATCATCGAAAACCACCATAACTCTGTAATGTCTGGAACAATTTACACTAAACCTGGTACACATATGACTTACAGTCTGACAACAAATATTGTGGGGGCAAGACACCCCTAGCACTCCTAAGGGTGGGGGTGGCGAGGGGGGTAACACCTAAAAATCATCGAAAACCACCATAACTCTGGAATGTCTGGAACAATTTTCACCAAACCTGGTACACATATAACTTACAGTCTGACAACAAATATTGTGGGGGCAAGACACCCCTAGCACTCCTAAGGGTGGGGGTGGCGAGGGGGGTAACACCTAAAAATCAACGAAAACGACCATAACTCTGGAATGTCTGGAACAATTTACACCAAACCTGGTACACATATGACTTACAGTCTGACAACAAATATTGTGGGGGCAAGACACCCCTAGCACTCCTAAGGGTGGGGGTGGCGAGGGGGGCAACACCTAAAAATCATCGAAAACGACCATAACTCTGGAATGTCTGGAACAATTTACACCAAACCTGGTACACATATGACTTACAGTCTGACAACAAATATTGTGGGGGCAACACACACCTAGCACTCCTAAGGGTGGGGAAGGCGAGGGGGGTAACACCTAAAAATCATCGAAAACCACCATAACTCTGTAATGTCTGGAACAATTTACACTAAACCTGGTACACATATGACTTACAGTCTGACAACAAATATTGTGGGGGCAAGACACCCCTAGCACTCCTAAGGGTGGGGGTGGCGAGGGGGGTAACACCTAAAAATCATCGAAAACCACCATAACTCTGGAATGTCTGGAACAATTTTCACCAAACCTGGTACACATATAACTTACAGTCTGCCAAAAAATATTGTGGGGGCAAGACACCCCTAGCACTCCTAAGGGTGGGGGTGGCGAGGGGGGTAACACCTAAAAATCATCGAAAACGACCATAACTCTGGATTGTCTAGAACAATTTACACCAAACCTGGTACACATATGACTTACAGTCTGACAACAAATATTGTGGGGGCAAGACACCCCTAGCACTCCTAAGGGTGGGGGTGGCGAGGGGGGTAACACCTAAAAATCATCGAAAACAACCATAACTCTGGAATGTCTGGAACAATTTACACCAAACCTGGTACACATATGACTTACAGTCTGACAACAAATATTGTGGGGGCAAGACACCCCTAGCACTCCTAAGGGTGAGGGTGGCGAGGGGGGTAACACCTAAAAATCATCGAAAACGACCATAACTCTGGAATGTCTGGAACAATTTACACCAAACCTGGCACACATATGACTTACAGTCTGACAACAAATATTGTGGGGGCAAGACACCCCTAGCACTCCTAAGGGTGGGGGTGGCGAGGGGGGTAACACCTAAAAATCATCGAAAACCACCATAACTCTGGAATGTCTGGAACAATTTTCACCAAACCTGGTACACATATAACTTACAGTCTGACAACAAATATTGTGGAGGCAAGACACCCCTAGCACTCCTAAGGGTGGGGGTGGCGATAGGGGTAACACCTAAAAATCATCGAAAACGATCATAACTCTGGAATGTCTGGAACAATTTACACCAAACCTGGTACACATATGACTTACAGTCTGACAACAAATATTGTGGGGGCAACACACACCTAGCACTCCTAAGGGTGGGGAAGGCGAGGGGGGTAACACCTAAAAATCATCGAAAACCACGATAACTCTGTAATGTCTGGAACAATTTACACTAAACCTGGTACACATATGACTTACAGTCTGACAACAAATATTGTGGGGGCAAGACACCCCTAGCACTCCTAAGGGTGGGGGTGGCGAGGGGGGTAACACCTAAAAATCATCGAAAACCACCATAACTCTGGAATGTCTGGAACAATTTTCACCAAACCTGGTACACATATAACTTACAGTCTGACAACAAATATTGTGGGGGCAAGACACCCCTAGCACTCCTAAGGGTGGGGGTGGCGAGGGGGGTAACACCTAAAAATCAACGAAAACGACCATAACTCTGGAATGTCTGGAACAATTTACACCAAACCTGGTACACATATGACTTACAGTCTGACAACAAATATTGTGGGGGCAAGACACCCCTAGCACTCCTAAGGGTGGGGGTGGCGAGGGGGGCAACACCTAAAAATCATCGAAAACGACCATAACTCTGGAATGTCTGGAACAATTTACACCAAACCTGGTACACATATGACTTACAGTCTGACAACAAATATTGTGGGGGCAACACACACCTAGCACTCCTAAGGGTGGGGAAGGCGAGGGGGGTAACACCTAAAAATCATCGAAAACCACCATAACTCTGTAATGTCTGGAACAATTTACACTAAACCTGGTACACATATGACTTACAGTCTGACAACAAATATTGTGGGGGCAAGACACCCCTAGCACTCCTAAGGGTGGGGGTGGCGAGGGGGGTAACACCTAAAAATCATCGAAAACCACCATAACTCTGGAATGTCTGGAACAATTTTCACCAAACCTGGTACACATATAACTTACAGTCTGCCAAAAAATATTGTGGGGGCAAGACACCCCTAGCACTCCTAAGGGTGGGGGTGGCGAGGGGGGTAACACCTAAAAATCATCGAAAACGACCATAACTCTGGATTGTCTAGAACAATTTACACCAAACCTGGTACACATATGACTTACAGTCTGACAACAAATATTGTGGGGGCAAGACACCCCTAGCACTCCTAAGGGTGGGGGTGGCGAGGGGGGTAACACCTAAAAATCATCGAAAACAACCATAACTCTGGAATGTCTGGAACAATTTACACCAAACCTGGTACACATATGACTTACAGTCTGACAACAAATATTGTGGGGGCAAGACACCCCTAGCACTCCTAAGGGTGGGGGTGGCGAGGGGGGTAACACCTAAAAATCATCGAAAACGACCATAACTCTGGAATGTCTGGAACAATTTACACCAAACCTGGCACACATATGACTTACAGTCTGACAACAAATATTGTGGGGGCAAGACACCCCTAGCACTCCTAAGGGTGGGGGTGGCGAGGGGGGTAACACCTAAAAATCATCGAAAACCACCATAACTCTGGAATGTCTGGAACAATTTTCACCAAACCTGGTACACATATAACTTACAGTCTGACAACAAATATTGTGGAGGCAAGACACCCCTAGCACTCCTAAGGGTGGGGGTGGCGATAGGGGTAACACCTAAAAATCATCGAAAACGATCATAACTCTGGAATGTATGGAACAATTTACACCAAACCTGGTACACATATGACTTACAGTCTGACAACAAATATTGTGGGGGCAAGACACCCCAAGCACTCCTAAGGGTGGGGGTGGCGAGGGGGGTAACACCTAAAAATCATCGAAAACGACCATAACTCTGCAATGTCTGGAACAATTTACACCTAACCTGGTACACATATGACTTACAGTCTGACAACAAATATTGTGGGGGCAAGACACCCCTAGCACTCCTAAGGGTGGGGGTAGCGAGGGGGGTAACACCTAAAAATCATCGAAAACCACCATAACTCTGGAATGTCTGGAACAATTTTCACCAAACCTGGTACACATATAACTTACAGTCTGACAACAAATATTGTGGGGGCAAGACACCCCTAGCACTCCTAAGGGTGGGGGTGGCAAGGGGGGTAACACCTAAAAGTCATCAAAAACGACCATAACTCTGGAATGTCTGGAACAATTTACACCAAACCTGGTACACATATGACTTACAGTCTGACAACAAATATTGTGGGGGCAAGACACCCCTAGCACTCCTAAGGGTGGGGGTGGCGAGGGGGGTAACACCTAAAAATCATCGAAAACGACCATAACTCTGGAATGTATGGAACAATTTACACCAAACCTGGTACACATATGACTTACAGTCTGACAACAAATATTGTGGGGGCAAGACACCCCAAGCACTCCTAAGGGTGGGGGTGGCGAGGGGGGTAACACCTAAAAATCATCGAAAACCACCATAACTCTGGAATGTCTGGAACAATTTTCACCAAACCTGGTACACATATAACTTACAGTCTGACAACAAATATTGTGGGGGCAAGACACCCCTAGCACTCCTAAGGGTGGGGGTGGCGAGGGGGGTAACACCTAAAAATCATCGAAAACGATCATAACTCTGGAATGTATGGAACAATTTACACCAAACCTGGTACACATATGACTTACAGTCTGACAACAAATATTGTGGGGGCAAGACACCCCTAGCACTCCTAAGGGTGGGGGTGGCGAGGGGGGTAACACCTAAAAATCATCGAAAACGACCATAACTCTGGAATGTCTGGAACAATTTACACCAAACCTGGTACACATATGACTTACAGTCTGACAACAAATATTGTGGGGGCAAGACACCCCTAGCACTCCTAAGGGTGGGGGTGGCGAGGGGGGTAACACCTAAAAATCATCGAAAACGACCATAACTCTGGAATGTCTGGAACAATTTACACCAAACCTGGTACACATATGACTTTTCATCTGACAACAAATATTGTGGGGGCATATTACTTAAATCTCTACAAGTTCATTCTTAAAATCCCAGGCAATGGTGGCCTTCTATCTTTCTATAGAAATCCACAGTTTTCAACACTGCGGAGGATCTCGGGTAATTCGGGCCACGGCGGAAAAATAATAGGAAGCGGCTGTGACAGCATCACCATGAGAACGGCAGCTCCAACAAAAGCTGAGGCCCCTGCTGCTCATCACTGCACATTACACATATAATTATCTAACCCCATGGCATACAGGAAGTTGATGCCACGTCACCATGGCAACAGTGGCTCTAGCTGAGGCCTGGAGACTGCTGTCCTTCTGTCTTCCTATGTATTTTTCTTTTCTTTTACAAATATGTTAGCAGTTGTGCATATATTATCTTCCTTAATATTTTATTGTTCTTTCCTGGTACGCATGAACTTGAAATAATAAAATGCCATGAAAGAAAAGAGTTAGATATGGTGGAAATAAAAACAATTCCACAAGGAATAAAATGTTAGTGGCAAATAAACAATCTTCTCGGACAGTGGAATCTTAAGAACAAAGATTTAGAAGACTTGAACGTGATCGCACAGCTCATGCTGTTGCCAGAGCTGAGGAATCTCCAGAAGAAAGATCTGCTAGGCTGGAAGCTGATCGCACAGCTCATGCTGTTGCCAGTGCTGCAGAATCTGAGCATGAGAGAAATGCAAGGCGAGAACGTAATCGTACATCTCATGCTGTTGCCAGAGATAAGGAATCTCCAGAAGAAAGATCTGCTAGGCTGGAAGCTGATCGCACAGCTCATGCTGTTGCCAGTGCTGCAGAATCTGAGCATGAGAGAAATGCAAGGCGAGAACGTAATCGTACAGCTCATGCTGTTGCCAGAGATGAAGAATCTGAGCAAGAAAGAAATGCAAGGCTAGAAGCTGAAAGAACAAGACAAGTTGCTATGAGATCTACCAGTTTAGAATTACAAGGTGCAGCTTTTGTTTACAATCCAGTAAGTGCAGCGGCTATTTCAGAAAGCTTTGCCATTGGAAGGATGGAACATGCCTGCCCTCATTGTGGTGCTCTGAAGTGGAGTGGCTAAAGTAAAGGAATGTGTTGCTGTAATGGAAAAGTAAGGTTGCCTGTACTTCAAACACCTCCACAACCACTAAAGTCACTTATAGCCAATGAAACGGATGCATCAAAACATTTTCTTCAGAACATCAGACAGTACAACTCTGCTTTTTAAATGACTTCATTTGGCTCAACGAGCATTGTTGCTGAACGGGGATTTATGCCGACATTTAAAGTTCAAGGGCAAGTTTATCATAGAATTGGAGCCATGTTACCCCTTGAAAATGAAGAGCACCAGTTCCTTCAAATATATTTTATGAGAGATGAACGGGAACAGGCACAGCATTGTTGCACCACTATTCCGGGAACACGTGCGCATATCTTACAGTTACAGTCATTTTTTGATACATATAACAATTATGTACAAAGCTTCAAAATTGCACTGGATCATATGCCGACAGATTACAGGTTAGTTATTCGAGCTGACAGGACACCCGCTGGAGAGCACGAGCGACGTTTCAATGCCCCAGTTATAAGTGAGGTGGCAGTTGTTATTGCAGGGAATGAATTTAATCAGAGGGACATTCTTTTGCAGAAAAAAGACAATCGCCTTCAACGTGTATGTGAAACACATAGATCATATGATGCCTTGCAATATCCGCTTATTTTTTGTCAGGGAGAAGATGGATACCATTTTGAAATCAAGCAAGTAGATCCAACAACAGGAGCACCTTCAGCTAAAAAAGTATCTGCTATGAATTTTTATTCTTATAGGTTGATGGTGCGAGAAAATGATTTCAACCTTATTGTACGATGCCGCCGACTTTTCCTTCAATTTGTTGTAGACATGTTCGCCAAAATAGAAAGTGAACGACTTTTGTATGTCAAACTCAACCAGAAGAAGCTCCGTGGAGATAAGTACATCCATCTCCGAGATGCTATGAACAACGATGCTTACTCTACAGAAGTAGGTCAATTGGTTATTTTGCCCTCAACTTTCACTGGAAGTCCACGTCACATGCACGAATATACACAAGATGCTATGACGTATGTTAGGAATTATGGGAGACCTGACCTCTTTATAACTTTTACTTGCAATCCCAGTTGGCATGAAATTCAAGCAGAATTGATGGAAGGCCAGAAACAATTTGATCGGCATTATTTGACCGCAAGAGTGTTTCGCCAGAAGCTCATACAGTTCCTGAACTTCATTACAAAATTAAACATCTTCGGTCAAGTCCGATGTTGGATGTACACTATTGAGTGGCAGAAGAGAGGTTTGCCTCATGCACATGTTTTGGTGTGGCTCAAAAACAAGATTGTATCGAGTGACGTTGATACGATTATATCAGCTGAAATTCCAGATCCTAAAGAAGATCCTGTCCTATTTGAAGTCATCGTGAAAAATATGATACATGGACCTTGCGGAACTATAAATCCTACTTCTCCATGCATGAAAGAAGGCAAGATTAGTAGTCCAAAAGCTCCATTCTCATGTCATTGAAGCAACTATTTTGACAGGCTGTGCAAAAGGTGACAATGCTTTCATTCCACGCATACCTCTCATTCCATCTGCTATGCCATTTCAATTTAAGCGTCTACAATTTCCAGTTCGTTTAGCTTTTGCCATGTCTATCAATAAGGCCCAAGGACAATCTTTACATGTAGCTGGAGTCAACTTGGAATCACCTTGCTTTTCTCATGGACAGTTTTACGTTGTGTGCTCAAGAGTTGGATCACCAAGAAATTTGTATGTATTTGCCCCAAATGAAGAAACGAGAAATATAGTTTATCAAGCTGTTTTGAAGTAATTGTTTATCGGTTCGTTCCATCATATACAGTTCAAATACAGTTTGACATTTTCACTTTTCACCTTCTACTGGTCCAATTTTAACATGATATTTACATGTATGTTTAATATTTAGATTGATTTTTGTAAATAAACATTCTTTAAATCCCAGGCAACGCCGGGTATTCTGCTAGTATATATATATATATATATATATATATATATATATACATACATATTTTTTTTCTTGGGCTCAATTTATCTACCTGATGGATGAGATATCTGCCTGACTTTCTATCCTTCTGCACATATCCTCCTGCCCAATTCTTAATGGTTCCCAGAAGTTCTCTTACACCCTACTTGTAACTGCATTAACTGTTCCAACTTCCTTATGTTCTAGTTACACCATATCTATCACTTAATCTAATTTTCCCCCCAATGATCAAACAGTGTTATCAGACTGCTCGTCTCCAGGTGAAATTTGAATTAGGTTATCTTAAAATTTGTTTCAGGGTATATCCTGTGTCCCTTGACAGTTGGTAACGATATTATTGAATAAAAATTCCAACATTCCAATAGTAACTCTATTTTCTAGAGGATTAACTCTTATAGACATAGGCATGCCGGTTTCAGATTTGGTCCTTCCTTTGTTGCTATAACTGCCTCCATTCTTCAAGGAATGATTTCCATTAGATTTTGGAACATGGCTGCCGGGATTCGCATACATTCAGCCACTAAAGCATTAGTGATGTCAGACACTGATGTTGCGGATGATAATGCCTGACTTGTAATTAGCATTTCAATTCATTGGTTGAATTTGAGGTCAGGGCTCAGTTCCATCACTACAAACTCGGGAAACCATATGACATTGTATTGTGCATAGGAGAATTGTCATGCTGAAACAGGAAAGAGCCTGCCCCAAACTGTTGCCACAAAATTGGAAGAACTCAATTCTCTTGATTGTTATTGTATTCTGTATACCAATCAAGAAAAACAGCATTATTCCTCCTACACCAAACTTTACAGTATTCATGTAGATAGGAAGGGTTCTCCTGGCATCTGCCAAACCCAGATTCAGACTACAAAAGATGATGAAACTTAATTTTTCACTCCAGAGAACAGGATTCAACTGCTCCAAAGTCCAATGACAGTGTGCTTTTACACCGCTCCAGTCTATGTGTGGCATTGAGTAGGGTGATCTTAGGCTTGTGTGCGACTGTTCGACTATGGATGCCCAATCTATGAAACAGATCTTGTGCTTCCAGAGGCAGTTTGGAACTTGGAATTGAGTGTTGCAAATGAAGACAGATGATTTTTACGCACTATGCTCTTCAGCAATTGTCTGTTACATTCTGTGACCTTGTATGGTCTAATGCTTAGTGACTGAGATGTTATTGCTCTTAGATGTTTCCACTTCACAATAACAGCACTTAGAGTTGACCAGGGCAGCTTTAGCAGGCCAGAAATTCAATGAAGTAACTTGCTGGAAATGTAGCAGCCACATTGAAAGTCAATGAGATCTTCAGTACGACCCATTCTACTGCTAATGTCTAACTATGAAGTTTGCATGGCTGTATGCTTGATTTTATCTAGTGGGTGTGGCTGAAATGGCCCAACATGCTAATTAGAAAATGTGTCCACATACTTTTGGTCATGTAGTGTATATATACTCACACAGATCCATAGATAAAATATATTAATATACATACACACATGTATACGTACATATACAATACTAGATTAATCAATTGTCTATTCACCTTATTAATTTAAATAAATATAATCTATTCCTACCTATGAAAGTGTATTTTAAATTAAACAGGACTTACAAATACAATCACTGTTAATCATTAACCAAAAAATACTAAGTAATATTTGTGAAGATACCTGGTTTATCTGGACCAAATCTATCCACTTCACACTAGCTGGCCAACCACAGGTGCCTTACTTTGCCAGCAAAGCCTACCCAGTACCTTTTAAGGTTTCTATAGTATAGCAAATGCAGTTAGAAAGTATAACAATACATTGATTGTAATAAAAGCAATCACTATAATATTATATACACACAGTAAATAAATGGCAGGCAGATTTTCTACATAATCTGTCCCTTACCCCACTAGTTTGAGGCGTTACAGTCACCTGGCTGTCCTGACTTGAAGACCCATGGATTTGCAGATGTAGTCCACTGGTAGAGAACGGCTACTCAAAACCAGCCACTCTGCAGTTTCCAGCCATCAACCCCTAAAATGAACGCCCCCTCCTCCCTGGAGTGGCTTCTTATATCTAGGGTCAAATTTACACAGTGTTTTCCCCTTCAAGGGCAAACTCCTGGCTCTCTCCCTCTTAAACATTGGTGGGTGTTGGAACAGGGGATAGGAGGGGGAGGGGAGATGAGCTGTGCTTCCACCTGGGCTCCCCTGTTGAGTTGCAGTAGTCCTGTGGAGGACAATGGATACTAATTGGCCTCCCCCACTTCCAAAGATAGGATAGCAGTCAGCCCCTTCTGAAATTACCCATTTACACTACTTTGTGATGTCACAGGGTCCTCAGCTGTTCCACGCTTCCTCTAGAGAAAGGAGGATGAGAATGAATGCAGCTCCAGCCCCCTCACCTATATCCTGGACACCACCTGATCTTTATCCGTAACCCATAACCATAAATGTGGTGAAATTGGATTATTGATTTTCGGAAGTACTAAACATGACAAGATTCTAATATATTCAGCCTTGGTATACTTTTTGAGTGTTAGTCCGGCAACTTTGATTATGGTTAGTATTTAAATATCGATAATTTATGTTTAAGTAAAGGCACATTTTGAAGTTCCTATATAGGTGTAGCTTGCCATGAACAGCTACATGAAAACGATATGAAATGTATATTAAAAGAACCAGTGAAAATCACTTTAGGATCAGTTTTCTTTTTACTTCTTCTCTAGAGAGTGCAATATTTTTTACATGCACTGTTTATTAACATTTATTTTATACCTCATCATGCTCTGCAGTGCTTTACAATTGCTATTCATTATTCTTGTTCTTCATTAGAAGCTTGAACAATCAACTGAGAGTTAAACAACCACAACTGGTTGTATACAAATGCTATAACAAACTTATGACGAATTTCACATTTTCTGATCTAAACAAAAATTGTGCTAGGTTTGCTGGGAATTTAAATGTACATGTTAGACTATATTGGTACACTTATTTGTTATACAGTATTAAGCTATGTTAGGAAAATGTTTATAGTTTTTGCTTATGATATTTAAAATAAATGCAGTCCAACAGGGCATTGCAGTAAAGTGTATACTAGGATGTATGACTTTTAACTGCAAGTTTTCTTACTGCAATATAAATTATTACATTTTAGGTGTACTAGCAACTTGGTTCATAGTTATGGATATTAGCCACTTCTACTTATGATTGAGATGGAAAAAGATCTAAATTTACTATTAGTTTTCCAAGCCATAAGGAAACACAATGATCTCTCACAACAAATGTTATCATCATAAGCTATCACAAATGTATTATATCTAGCTCACATCCAAATAGGTTTAAGAATTTATCATATATGTACAGCAGTTTTTGAAATTTGCTCATAGGTTTACAATAATATAATATAAATTTTATATATATATTGGCAAGGAGGGTTACTTGACACACCCTTCCTGTATAGGGAAAAGTAAATTCCCATAGAGTTTGCAAGTACAGGCTGCAGACAGGGTTAAATTACCACTTAATCTTTTCCACAGCAAACAGACACACAGGTGCACAACATGGGTGAGATTGCTGTGGTGTGTGTTTATAAGGATTGTGGGATCTGGTGGGTGATTCCGATGCTGACAAGCAGCCGGACAATAGCGAGGGGTTGTGGGCATAGTTAGTTTGTCAGGAAGCTGTGGAACTTTTATGTTTGTGACATGCTGTTTTATGCTGAAAATAAAACCGCTACTTATTAAGAAGACTAGAGCAAATAGTCTTTATTTGGTGACACTTAAAAAGATCTGGACTGATTGCTGGCCACTTCAGGACAGTCCAGCATCTTGTTTTCAACCATTCCTGGATGCTGTTTGAAGTGTATTAATTTGGTCACAGGATATTCTCTCAGAAAAAAATGTGAAGGCTTATTCAGGTGTATTTTGACAAACTAGTTTTGGGGGCCCTCCTACCATATAACTACTTTTTACTGAGTTGGTCGACGGATAGTGTGAGTTGAAACTGTCTTGTGTCTGAAGGCACACTTGAATCTGTTTAGCAGTTGATTGAGGTGCTTTCTCCAGCATTCAGACAATCCTGTGTTGCAATTTTCTTGCTTACTTCAATGTCATGGGCCTTAAACTTCCTAGTAACATTTCGTATCGATGACACGTGAACATCACACAGTCTGGAAATTGATTTGTAGTCTTAAGATTTTTCATGCTTTGCTACAATCTTCTGTCTGACCTCCTAAGACAATTTTATGGCTTTTTTTCATTTTCTGTATAGTCATTACAGAAGAAAGACATAGTGACACAAGATACGAAAATGAGACCTTTACTTTATTACAGCTGATTAAGTGATTTTTGTGTTTTATTCCACTGCAAACCAAATACATACATATGTGGATGACAAATATTTTAAACAATTTTTCTGGAAGAAATAATGCATTATTAAAAATCTATGTATAGTCGTGTAAAGTATATGCCTTTCAAATATCTGTGTTTTACATAGCAGGACATAGTAAACAATCATCAAGTTTTCAAGAAGTCCTAAAATGTTATAAATCTCATGTGACAACACATACCAGATTTTATTTTTTCATTATATATACAAAAATATTAAGCAGACATGAGAAACTCATGCGCAAAAAAAGTAAGTACCACCCCATGATTTAATAGCCTTTACACCCACCTTTAGCAGCAATAAATGAAAGTAATAATTTTCTTTATGAGTTTATCCGTCTCTTTCATTGTATCTGGTGAATTTTTACTTACTACTTTATAGAACACTGCTTCAATTAATTGATGTTTGCGGCCATTTGTGTATGCACAGTATCTCAATAGTGTTCAGAATGTGTTCTTGAATTTGGCTGATTTATTCATAAACCTTAAATCTTTTTTTTTCCAGCAATTTGCTGGTAGATTTTCTGGTGTTCTTAGGAGTAGTATTCTGTTGATTGACCACGTTGTTGGGATTTTTCTAGAATAAAATAGGAAATTATCAAAGATTGCAAGGTGTCCAAGTTCTGTAGCTCTAAAACACTGTGTTTGAGAGTTGGCATGAGGTTTTTGTAGTGAGAAAACAATCTACCATTGTGCATTGAAACCAATCTACTCCAATTTGGTATCATTTGTCCAAGAATATTGTTTCAGAATGCTTGTGTTTTGTTTAGATAATTTGAAAACCTAATCCATACTGGATTTTTTGGAAGGGTTTTGGCTTTCTCCGGACTACCCTTCTATGAAACTATTCTTGTTCAGTCTTTTTCTGATGGTAGATTCAAGAATGGTAGAGTGAGAGAGACCTCTAAACGAGTGGTTCCCAAACTGTGCACCTAGACTCCCTGGGGTGGCTCGGAGATCTCACAGGGGTGCCTTGGCCAGGGTCAATGGTAAGCAAGACGGGGGACTACTTGGTAATTATTTTGGCTATGGGGTGCCTTGAAAAAATTATGGAGACCGTAAGGGTGCCTTGAACTGAATAAGTTTGGGATCCACTGCTCTAAACACCAATATGTAATGTTTGGGTTCTTTAAGATTTCTCTGACCATCATATGGCCTGAACTTTTGGTGAAGTTGCTGGGACACCATTTTGCGGGGAAAGTTGGCAATTGTCTTCAGTGTTTTCCGTTTGTGAATAACCTTTCTTTCTGTAGAATTATGAACTTTCTAATGTTTAGAAATGGCCTAAGCAACTCCAAAACATTGCTGAACCTCCTCCACTGTAGGGAAGATGCTCTTTTCTTTGAAAGCTTAATTTTGCTTTCTGTAAACATAGGGATGATGTGCTCTCCCAAAAAGCTCTAATTTGGTCTCATTTGTCCACAAGACACCCTCCCAGAAAGAATTTGAAGGCTTGTTCAGGTGTATTTTGGCAAACTAATTTTGTGGAGTATTTATTAACAGAGAAAGTATATATATATATATATATATATACTGGAATTATGAATGGAGATAGAGGGTGGGCTCCATTCATCAGGCCCATTTCAGGCCTTCTGAGCCTCCAGACCAAGTGTAGGCTGCTTTGCTACTGCATCTGTGTGTGTAGGTGTATAGAAAGTAGTTAGGCTGGACATGCAGCCTCTCAGACCTGGGGAGGAGGTTGGATGCCTCCTGAGAGACGTCAAGCAATTACCTCCATATTTTGTATGTGTATGGAACACAAGGTCCTGCTCAGGAGAGAGGGTCTTGCTGTGTGTTTAGTTAGAGCCACTATTTATTTTGAAGTTTTCTTTGTTTTTTCTGTTTAATAAAACTGGCTGAGGCCAGTTGTACCGAAAACCTGTAACGTGACGTGATCGCTCTCTCTCTCATGAACAATCTTTAGGACTTCATTTATTGGTCTTTTTACTTTATGAAGTCATTTCAGTAGCTTCAGTAGAAATACCTGATACAATTGACTTATGATAACTTAAGTGAGATACTGTTAGGCTGACAGGTATTGTAATAAACTTGCAGAACTAGTGGCAGAGGTCTTCGCCTGTAGCAGCCACCTTTCCCGTAGAGCTTGACACGCTCACAGGTACTCTGATGCCCCCAGGTCTTAACTCTGATAAAGTGCAAGTTTATTAACAATATCGCAGTGGAAAGGCAGGAGGAGGAATCCAGATGATAATGGGTGGTGAGACGTAAGCTGAGGTCAGGGGTCCAAAGCAATAAGAGGAGTAAAGGGACAGGCCAAATGGTCAGGGCTGGCAGCTAGCTGGGATGTCCGAATTACATACTGTACTTGGGCAGAAGACTGGCTTTGCAAAGTATTATTTCAATAGAAAACTTAATTGGTCAGGTTGTCATTGCCTAAAACTGATATTGGAACTAGAAAAAACTCCAACTGTGGACTTGATCAACCAGAAAGGAGTGACATATCGGTATACTCATATTAATACCAGCAACACTGTTATTTTTGAATGTCTGTTTATGGTTAACCAAAGGGATCCTTAAACCATATATAACCATCTTTGTTTTTAATATTTGGGCAGCATGGTGGCTCAGTGGTTAGCACTTCTGCCTCACATCACTGGTGTCATGAGTTCAATTCCTGACCATGGCCTTATCTGTGTGGAGTTTGAATGTTCTCCCTGTGTTTGCGTGGGTTTCCTCCGGGTGCTCCAGTTTCCTCCCACACTCCAAAAACATACTGGTAGGTTAATTGGCTGTTATCAAAAATTGTCCCTAGTCTCTCTGTCTGTGTGTGTGTATGTTAGGGAATTTAGACTGTAAGCTCCAATGGGGCAGGGACTGATGTGAATGAGTTCTCTGTACAGCGCTGCGAAATCTGTGGCGCTATATAAATAAATGATGATGATGATGAATATTTGATCTGTATCTATGTTTATACCCAGTGCACTGGAAGTATTCTGTTTAATAAATAACTGATGTACACAATTTATACCCACATATCCTGATTCATCTTATGTTCAAACCACTGCGCCAGGGAGTACTTTTGTTTTATGCCTAATTGATTCAAGCTGATGTTCAGACACAAGATACAACAGTTTCAACTTGCACCATCCATCAGCAAGTCGATGAAAGAGGGTGACCGAGAGAAATATGAAAGCCTGGCTGGAGTTTGCCAAAACACACCTGAACAAGGCAGATTCTGTCTGGGTGAATTTCCTGTATTAGAGTTTTGTTTTTTGTTTAGGTAAAGCACGTTATCCTTATGTTTATAGAAAGCAAAATCAAGCTTTCAAAGTCTTTCCTAGTCAAATTTGGAGAAGGTTCAGTAATGTTTTGGGCTTGTTGTAGTGCAGGGACTGGCAACCTTTTGCTGTCAGTGTGCCGGCTTTAACCTTATCAAGCCCAGGTGTGCCATACATACATACAAATATATATACACATATACACACATATATACATACGTATGTATACACGCACGTGTATACATATGTACACACTATATATATATATATATGGAAAAAACAACAAGATACAGAATGGCACTTCAACAAATTACCAGTAAGAAAGTAAGAAATAATTTTAGAGTCCAAATGATAAAAAAGTCCTTTAAAAGTTCTTAAAAACACTTCCCCTGTGCAGGCAGGCGGCCAATCCTCCATATACCAAGCAGTGTAGCGTGGAAGTAATCTAGAAAAGAATAAATGAGGAGGCGCACAATAGTGTAATACTGTATGGAAGTCAATAGTGCATAATAGGATCACACGGATCCAAAACACAACCAATCCTTGTCACCAATGGTGAGAGTGAACCAGAGATCAAAGTGCAGTGATTACTCCAAAAATCACCCAGGCCACACTTGTGTATATATATGTGCGTACCAGAAATAAAATCTTTTCAGCTTATCTGTATAAATGTCCAACGGAATGCTGATAACAGGTCACACACTCTCCATACCAGGATACAAAGCTGGATGCATGGTTTGAAATGTTCCTCCTCTTAGCAAACAGACAGTGTGTGTCTGCCTTAGTTTTGTACTAAGACAGACACACCCTGCCTGTTTGCCAAATTAGATTCCTCCAGGGACTAGTGTTCTGATATTATGTTCCCTTTGTTCCACATCGATATGTATATATGTATAACCCCCATAGTACTTGCTGTTAGTCAGAGTTGCAGGAACAATCACACTCTGACCAAGTGACATCTCAATAGAAAAAACTCTGTGACATTTGCAGAGGATCAAGGTTCAATCACTCATGTAGACAAATGGCTATAACTTCAGTAAGTTTACTAGTTGTGTTTACACAGCACTTGCTGGAGATCTGTGATTAGTTGATCCCGTAGCTGATGATAAGATTAAAGGGAACCTCACGCAAAAAGATGAAAAAATGCGTTGATTACTTCTGTCCTCAGACACTTAGAAACAATGAACATCCAATCATAAAAAAACTTGTAAGACCATTTTAACGCATTTCATTGCTACCAGACAACTTCATCAGAGAAAATGGCACACATGGGGCACGGGGGGAGAGGCATACATGGGGCAGGGTGGTCAGAGGCACACTTGGATAAAAGGGACAGAGGCACACATGGGAGGGAAAAATGAAGACAGGAAAAGGTAGGGTTGCAATGCAGACGGGAGATCTAACTTGTGTGTATTGGAAGACAAGGGGGTAGAAGGTGTGGTGCAATAGGACTGTGGGTTGTGGGGGCACATAGGAAAAAAGGGGAAACAAATGAGATGGGGGGACAAGGGAGACATGCACACAAAGAGGGAGAGAGAAAGGGACAGGCAGCAATAATGTAAGACAGATACACACAGACAGTTTGGGCACACATGGCCTGGAGGGACAGAGGCACATGGGGCAGGGGTTAGAGGCACACATGGGCAAAGGGGGCAGAGGCACACATGGGTCAGGGGTTAGAGGCACACATGGGGTAAGGGGGACAGAGGCACACATGGGGCACGGGGGGCAGAGGCACACATGAGGCATGGGGGGCAGAGGCACACATGGGGCACGGGGGGCAGAGGTGCACATGAGAAGAGGGGCAGAGGCACACATGGGAGAGAAAAATGGAGACAGGAAAAGGTAGGGTTGCAATGCAGACGGGAGATCTAACTTACTTGGATCAGGAGTCTCTTTTACAGTGCACTGCGAGAGAGGCACTCGCCAATAATGAGTCTGAAGGGAGGAGAAGAGGGGAAAAAGAGGGACATAGCTGGACGATAGATGTTGTGCTGCGGTATCTGTATAAATGACCACACGCATGCTACAGTCCAACAGAAAATGCCTGTTCCCCAGAGAGACTGGCAGCGGAAGCTCAGAGCTCACGAAAACAGCGTTCCCTCTTGATGTCTGGATGTGACCTAGGGGTTGGCGTGCCATTGAAAACGGATCCGCGTGTCACGTCTGGCAGGCTTGCTGGGGATTGCCAACCCCTGTTGTAGTGCATCTGGTCCTGATTACCTTCAACGTGTGCATGGCATCATGAAATCTGGAGATTACCAGGTCATTTTGCAACACGATGTTGAACTCAGTGTCAGAAGCCTGAGTCTTCATTGAAGGCCATCTTTCAGGATAATGACCCCAAACACTCTTCAAAAAGCTCCCAGGAATGGTTCAAGACAAACCGTGGACTCTTCTGAAGTGACCAGCAATGAGTCCAGATCCAAATCCCATAGAACTTCTTTGGAGAGATCTGAAAACAACAGTTGGGAGAAGGCATCTGAGAGAACTAGATCGTTTGCACAAGAAGATTGGTCCAGACTGCCAGTAAAGAGGTGCAGGGAGCTGATCCATGGCTATAGGAAATAATTACAATTATTTTGACCAAAAGCTGTGCTACTAAATATTACATCTAGGGTAGGGTGTCAATTTTGTCAATGTAATTCATTTTCATTTTCTGATTTAAAAGGATATACGGTATTAAATTCAGAATGAAAAACATAGGTTCTGTAATATTAACGGATAAAAAAATGGAGAGCAATTACTATTACAATTTAACCTTATTGTTTGGTGGAAAGGGTACTAATATTTTTGGCCTCGACTGTACATAGAAATGTAGCCGTTTCTGTAGTATGAGACAGCAAGCCTCAAGAAATTATGTTCTTTCAAATGTGGGGGTTGCCTGTAACAGTCAAGTGGAGGTAATGCCCTTGTGATACATTGATTATAAGTCCCTTGCTATTTTCCTTAGAACTTCTAGTTAAAGTGGGATATCCAAGCAATGCCTATGATCACTGAATGGTAAGGACAAGTTTCGATGCTGCTAGGGCAGGTGGGGTAACCCTCCCACCAGTAGGCTATGTTAAAGGATTTTTACCTCCTTTTATGGGTTTTAATCTCCTTAATATTCTGGCAAATGTATGTATGACCATTTAATACCGTTATATATGACTATTACCGTCACCCAACTCCTCACAAAGGTACTTCTAAATTAACCTAAGAAACATCATTCTTATATTCCCTTAAATTGACAAGCTTCAAGAATAACCACAGTAAGATATAACTTTATTTAAAGTGTGTTATATTATATTATAGAACAATAAACAGCGTAACAATATTTTACACAAAATATAGATTTTGGTGCCATATATCACACTTATTGTCTGTAATATAAATATATAAGTCATTGTGTGTGTGTAAGTGTATGTGTGTGAATGTATTGTGTGTGATGCAGTGGGAGGAGGGAGAAGACCCATCTGACCTGGGGGTAGGGAGACCAAACACACATACTCCATTCATCTCACTCAAAGTCCAATGGCCATTTTTAACACATGGTATTTCAACCACATACTCAGAGATTCAGATCCACAAACTTCCCTATAAACTAACAGTCCAACAAAATGTTTTATTTAACAATCTGATCACTTCCACAATAATCCATCACTTTCTATGCATTTACATTAAACTGCATAAAGCAAACTATTTCCATTCAAAAACTCCATTACAGCATTAAACCAACACAGAACCACAGAACTATGTATAACACCAATGCTTCCATAACTCCGTTACAGCATTAAACCAACACAGAATCACACAGAACTATGTATAACACCAATGCTTCCATGACCAAAACTTAACCAACACAGAACCATGTATAACACAAACACCTCCATTTATATCAACAATCTATCCCAAACACAACAGGAATTCCAAGAATTGTACAGCACTACAGGAATCACAGCATTGCAACATTATTACAAGTCATGAAACCAACACTGAACCACAGAACTATGTATAACATAAATGCTTTCATTTAAACCAACAATCTATCCCAACAAGGCATGAATTTATGTCCATACCAAACCAAAATCTTTCCAATCACATTTACCATCTGTATTCAAACTTTCATATCACTTATGGCAAATAATCATTCATTCTCATGTAACATTTATGTATCCAGACTCACTCGCCTTTCATTCCATTCAAACTCCATCATTCACACTAGTCAGGGCCTAAGGCCTGTTCACCTAGGAGCAAAAGGCAGCATGTCTTCAGTCTGGGGATCAAGCATGAAGAGACAGAACTATTTTTGAATCATGTTGAAAACCTTCTTGTGGGCGGATACTATCTTTTACAAGAACCACTCACAGCATTCATATGCTAATTACTGGCCAACTGCTCCAAAAACCTGATTATCTGGTATCATGTTTCCCAGTGGGGGAAGGATGGGTTGTTCCCAATCAGTGTGCTAATTCAATTGTGGCTGAATCTGTTCGTATATTATGTTCATATATAAAATAATAGATTATTTATATACTCTTCATCAGGCTAAATAAGACATAAAAATGGGGAGTAAACCCAGTGCACCAATATTGACCTGTAGAGTATGTACAAGATGTTATATACATGATATACATAGATGAATGTATAATAGGTTGTGAAAAACCAAACCAGAAAACAAAAATAACTAAAAATAGTAAAAAAACACAAAATCCAAAAACAAATAAAAAACAAAATTAAATCAATTATGGATGAAATGGGAGTTAAAAATATCCCAGAATATGAAACTGTGTGACGATAAATAAACTAGAGTACCAAGACTCTGAAATAACTTGCTTTATACCTTGTCTCAAAGAACTGTATACCACAAAGAATGTAAAAAAAAAAACATTTCTAAAAGAATTGTATAAGAGTTATAAAAATCTAAATCACTTGCAATGACTTAGAAAATGTCAAGTCTAAACGGATCAGTAGGAATATTAAATATACCTCTTAACAATGCAAATTAAAAAAAATACTGTTGTAAAAATCCATGTGGGTCACAGATGAGTAGAATAAGCTTAAATATCCAAAGTAGTTAAGCTTACCGTTGCAACTGACCGGTCGTTGTTAGTGCCTGATCTTCTGTCGCCGAGTGCCTTGCTGAAGGTAGGACAGGATGGGGTGATGTTCATCCCCTTCTAGGTGTAGTATCCTGGACTCCCCCAGTCCTTGGTGCATACATCTCTCTCATATATAATCAGTGTCTGACTCTCACTGCAGTGCTGTGTAGGTGATTTCTTTCGAGCCGCTGCATCTCAGGCCTCCAAATGCGCATGTGCATGGCCCGTCCACTACAGCCAACACCTGTGTTCGCTGTAAAATGTTGTGTGACAGGTGAGTAAAAGATAGCAAAGTCAAAGGCTTGTTCCCACCAACGCGTTTCACCTAAAAAGGCTTCTTCAGGGTTATCCAATTACCGGTTCATAGGTCGTTTTAAACCCGGAAGAATAGGGGCGTGTTTCTGAAAAATTCTCCACAGGCCCTCTTATTGGCTGATGGGGAGGGCTTGGTATTGTTAGGTAGCAACACATTGAAGCTCCTACTCGGTTTCTATGACCTATTCATGCTATAGCATATTACAATGATAAAGAGGGTGATTCCTTACAAATGGTAAGGAATATATATATCCAAATATGCAAATAAGAGAAAAAAGTAAACAAAAATAAAAATAAATAATCCTATACACTTATCTATATATGTCATATCAGGTATATAACATCTTGTACATACTCTCCAGGTCAATACTGGTGCGCTGGGTTTACCCCCTCTTTTTGCTACCAACTATACCCTGTTGTTTTCCATTCGCAATGTGTATTGGAGGAGTTTGTTTCTGGGAATCTTCAATGGCTCTGAAAGTGTGTTGTCAATTGCTATTGGATGGCAGCCTGGATTTAAGAAAATCCTCTTCAGGGAAACAAGGGGTTAGACCTGTCCACAGTGTCAGAAAAAATATGACTGTACTTTAGAGCCTGACTGTAGATGAGATTGACTGTGGATTACAGCATAGCAGGAAGTGGACACATCTGAGGTATGTTGGATAATACATAGTTTTCTAGTACACCTCTTTTACGCCCAAGTTTTCATGTACTTTCTTTAACAAAAAAACATATTGACCAAACCCTTATTGTAGCTCGCTTTCCTATCTAACTTGTGACAGATGATTCCTTAGGTGTCTAGTACCTGCTATTGCTTAGAGAGTACTTGCCTTTAAAAGCTGGGTGCAGGTAGGACTCATCACAGTTAAAAAGCATAGTAATGATCATGTTCAAATTCAGGTTGAATTCATATTTACAGTATATTTAGCGTAGAACAGGCCTGAAGTGAAAAATGTAAGCATGAGTTGGTTAGCTTAAGATGTATTGCAATATGTGAACCAACCATTCCCTGTTTTTAATGCAAAGAACAGCTGAAAGTAGCTAAAATAGCTGTAACAATGACTTTGGTGAGTGAAGAGGAACAATGTCTTTTACGTTAATAGAACTGTAGTGTCTTGGAGGTAGTTGGTTATGGAACAGACATTTTGAAATATTAATCAATTAGTATAGAATAAGTTCTGGTCTCAAAGTCCAACATTTTCAAAATCTTAACCTTAATATACTTTAAGTGTTGCTCTGTTAAAGTTTTAGCCCATTATCTGTCAACAAATTGGCTTTCAGATTTTTTAAAGATTTTATTTTTGCAAGGGTCAATAATAAGTATTATTCTGTGACCAAATGTGTTACAAACAGCAAATGAATATACATGCAATAAAACATACAGCATCTTATTAGAAAAGATAAAGAGTACAGCTGTTGCCCTGGTTTCCAATAAAGAGAGAAAGAAGAAACATCAAAGAAAGGAGTTAGACAAGAGAGGATGGAAAGGAGGAGAGGCGGTGTGGCAATCTACCCGAGGATGAAAGGAAGAAAGGAGTGGGGTATAATATAAAAAAAAGAGGGGAAAATAAAGGGGAAAAGATTGGAAGGGTGAGGTCGGGAGGGTCCAGATGGAGTAATGCTGTGGAGTCACATCACAAAAGAAGTTTGGATTTGGTATGAGGTCCAAGGCGCCCGCACCCTATTAAATGATTTAGAGGTATTGCAGATGATACATGTCATGTATTCCATTTGATACGTGTACCATATTCTGCGGATAATAGTCTGCAGTGTCTGCACAATGGGCTGGTTCCAATCAGTGGCTATTTGACATAGTCTTTGCTGCCCTATGTGACAAAACACCTTCATTTGACGATTGATAGCAGATGGAATCTCAAAAGGGAGAAAGAAAAACCTGAGAGAGTAGTGTCAGGAGCCCCACAAACCAATACAACACCACCCGGAGTCTACTCTGATAGCCAGGTGTTCGCTGGAGCCCCTATTGGTGGGGACAGACTTGGCTGCAGACTACAGAGGGTCGTGTGGCATGTATCAGCTGCGGGGAACCCAGGAGCAGAGAATAATGGCAGGCAGCACTTCCAAAGGACGAGCCAAGGTCAGGGGTCACTTGCTAGGAAGAATAGTCAGGAAACAAACCAAGGGTCGAGGTCACAGGCAAATCAGCAGAAACGGTGGTACAGGCCAGAAGGTCAAGGGCACAGGCAAACAGGCAAATCCAGTAAACAGGCAGGGGTCATACACGGTAGGCAACAATCCAAAGGTAACACCAGGAACACAGCAGCAGGCAGCAACACAGGAAACTGGAAGCTATAACCGGCAGGGAGGCTAAGCCTTATATACAGAGACTCTCCAATCAGAGCTTAGCTCTGTGATTGCTACCAGGACCCAGTTAATTAATTAATAAGGGGTGAATCAGCCCACAGGCTTGAGGAACGCTAGCGCACGCACCCAGCTGATTAGTGATGCTGGGGCGTGCTTACAGAGCGCTCGGCGTCTGACCGTTGCCCTGGCAACGGCCGGCCCGTGTACAGGAAGTGACGTCCCGGTCGTCATAGCGACGGCCGGGACGCAGGAAGGAGAGTCGCGGCGGCTGGGCACCGCCGCGGCTCGTAACAAGTAGGGGATATCAAGCTGCAGTAGCTGTGATGCAAAGTTCCATCCAGAACGGGGCAAGTTTGGGACACTGCCACCAAATATGGAAGAAGGATCCCTCTGCCCTGCAACCTCTCCTGCATGTGCTGGACGAGTCTGGGAAAAAAAATTGTAGTTTGGTTGAGACCAAGTGCCATCTATAAAGAAGTTTATATGCGTTTTCTTTCAATTTTACAGAGATTGAACTGGAGGCTGTGTTAGTTCTTATTTCCTCCCAGTCTTCGGTATCTAGTGGTTCTCTAAGCTCCTTTTCCCAAGCAGGCTCTTGAGGATTTAAGGTGTCCGAATTGGGGATCCTGAGTTCCCAGTACAGTAGGGAAATGAGACTTTTAGTAGAGGACCGCCGGAGAGAAAGCGACTCGAAAAAGGTCAATGGCCTACTAAAGTTAATTTAGTGGCAGAATGAAAATTTCTTAATTGCAGGTACTGGAAAAAGAGTGTGTTTGGAGTATTAAGTTTTCTTTTTAAGTCATCAAATGAGGGAAAAGAGGTATTTTTGGTGGTATCTGTTAGGAACTCCTCCAGCCGGTACAGCAAAACCCGGAGTCTGCTCTAAAGCCTGGTATTCACTGTTGCCCCTAGTGGTGGAGACAGACTTGGCTGCAGACAACAGAAGGTCGTGAGATGTGTACCGGCGAAGGAGAACCCAGGAAGAGAGTGCTACGGCAGACAGCAGCGTGGGGTCCAGGCAAGGGTCAGCCGGCAGCAGATAAACGTTTCCAAGGAACAAACCAAGGTCAGGGGTCACAGGCACAGGTTCAGAGTCCAAGGAAAGGCGTAAGATCGGGGTCACAGGCAGAGATTCAAGGTCCAGGTTCAAGCAATAGGTCGGGTTCAGAAGCGTAGGTTCAAGGTCCAGAAACAGGCAAAGGTCATACATGTGTAGTCAATCTCAGGTTAAACACCAATCACAGGAATAGAGTAGCAGGCAGCAGAACTGTAACAGGACGCTATAACCAGCAGTGAGGCTCAGTCCTCACTGCCTTAAATAGTACAAGGAGCCAATCAGAACAGAGCCCTACCAGCATTCACAGGAATAGCCTAATGATTAATTTGCTAATGGCCAATGAGGCTACAGGGTGCCCAGCTAGGAATAATCAGCTAGGTGGCTGCATGATGAATTACTGGCATACAGCCAGTAAAAGAGTAGCAGAGCCTCCTCAATCAGCCACTATTGGCTGAGTACTATGGCCCTTGTGCGCACGCGCCCGGCTGGCCGGGTGCTGCGCGATGTAACTACAGGTGTCCCGGATCGGAAGTGACGTCCCGGTCGCCATAGCGAGGCCGGGACGCCAGCAGGAAGACAAGGAGAGTTGCGGCGGTGCCCGCGGCCGCCGCGACTACTAACAGTATTGCTAAGGTTGCGAATATCTTTCTGCTTTCAATGCTCGAAGGATGGTATTATACATCCTGGTGGAAATTTAGGGTTATCAAACAGTGGGATGATCAGGCTGGGGGCAGTGGCGAGTTTAAATTTTGCGTTTGCTCGGTCACAGATAGTTAACGAGTGTGCTACAATTGGGTGATGAGCAGCAGACTACAGACGATTAGTTCATTAGGATGAGCTAGATAGAGGAGAGGAGAAAAAGTATTTTGATCGCACCAGTGCCGAGCATCAACCCAATATATAAATGAAAAATAGGAAACAATCTGTGATATCCAACTAATTGGGGTGCACCTCTCGTTATATTATATACTGAAAAACTGAGAGAGAAAACGAAAGAAATAATGAGGTGCACTGAAGCTCGCTGAGATGTCACCAATTCAGAGAGTGGGTTCAGAAATAACTTAAAATATAACTTTTATTTTGTCCACTAAAACAGCGAGATATATAAAATATCAAAAGTTAAAACCAATGTATAATTAAAACTAACTGGATGCATGCCTAGCTATATATAATAAAGGAGAACCATGGATGGATAACCGCTATAATAAGCCTCCTTCAATTGTATATAGAGTAGTGGAGAAAAATCCTGATACGAAACCAGACAGCCTTTCTATCTGGATAATCATAAACCACCAAACTAAATGATGTTTGGCTATTATTGTTAATCAAGTGGAGGAACAGCACCCGGCTCAATCAAATTATGGGGGGTGTATTGCTGACTACCTCAACACTGCTCCACTAACTCTGGGCTTAATTGAGCAAATTCACAAGTCCATGGGAAAAACCTCCATTCAAAATTAAAGCAATAGGCAAAAAGCATCCAGTGAAACACCGACGCGCGTTTCGCTGGATATGCTTGGTCGTGGCAGACGATTAGTGCAAGGGAGCCACAGGAGAGAGGAGGTGGAAGAGATACCCAAGCATTCTGCTTCAATCAAGACCCAAACCCTGGAGAAGCTAGGAGAGGTCCATAATACACATTGGGCAAGTTGTGCCACTAAAAAATAATGTCTAAAATTGGGTACCCCTAAGCCACCACCTCGTGCCGAACTCTCTAGGATGAGGAGCCGAACCCTTAGGTGCTTTCTATCCCATATGAATTGTGATATGTAGCGTTGCAAAAATTTGAAAACATATGGAGGAATGTGTATGGGTCGGGCTTGAAAAAGATATAGTAATCTAGGTAAGATGTTCATTTTGATTGAATTAATGCGGCCTATCCATGAAATAAGGTATTGACTCCAAGTTTCTAGGTCAGTTTTAATCGGGAGAGCAGTTTTGGGTAATTGGCCTGGAAAAGTTGACTGTATTAATTAGTGATGTGGATGCCTAAATCTATAATATAAATGTCTAGTGGCGTGTGTTAGTCTGTCTGTGTGTGTGTGAAAAAAAAAAACAAAACCAAGCTGCAGCGCCACCTGCTGGGCAGAGTTATACACTGACCTATATATTTCTTGAAGGAAAAGTGACAGTTGGGAGTGGTTGGTGGTTGCCGGGGGTAACAGTGGGGAGTTTTTAACACCTTAAGTAGCTTGATTTGACTAGAATGCATGAGTATCATGCACGGGTTAACTGACCTACTAAATTCTTAGGGGCATATTCAATTCCGACCCGATCCGCGGTAACGCGCGTTACCATGGAAAATGCGCAGTACTGCCGGTAATACGGTACTGCAATAACACGGATTTTCGTACGCAGCCTACCGCGGATTAGGGATCGGAATTGAATATTTCTAGATCCGCCCCTGCATGTGTAGCGGCGTGTTAGTGTGTGTGTGTGTCTGTGGAAAAAACTATTTTCTCAGAAAGGGCTCATCCGAATGACCTGAAATTTGGTATACTGACATTATTTGACAAAAAAATGCATGAGTATCATGCACGGGTTAACTTGTATTTAATCTTTTTTGATGCCACTTAAAGGGGAATTTTTGAGCGAGGGATGATCTAATTTTATCTGTTAGGTAGAAATCAAGAATTTTTGTTTTTTGAGGATTTATTTTGTATCCTGAGATGGTGCTGTAGGTGCTGACATCTGCGAGGAGGGTGATTAGAGAGGCTGCGGGATCCAAGAGAGTTAGGAGAACATAGTCAGCGTACAATTATATTTTATGTTTGGATTTCCCTGCTTTAATACCAAGAATGACCTCATTAGATTGTATCTTTGCTGCTAAGATGATAGCGGACAACCTTGTCATGTCCCATTGGAAATTGAAAAGGTGGAGGATGCAACTCTGGTGGCCACCACCATTGCCCTAGGGGATTGGTATAGAGCCGGGGTAGGCAACCTCAAGGTGTTGTGAAACTACAAATCCCAGCATGCCTTGCCACCTATCTGCTGGTTATCTACTGGCAAAGCATGCTGGGACTTGTAGTTTCACAACACCTGGAGAGCCACTGGTTGCCTACCCCTGGTATAGAGCTAGCAGACCATCAAAAAATTTACTGGTGAAGCCCATTGACCTTAAGACTCTAGACATAAAAAAGGTCCATGAAATTTGGTTGAATGCTTTTTCGCCATTGAGCACCATGATTAGTGCTGCCTGTTTGTCAGTATGAATAGAATATACAAGGTCAATAGTGCGTATGGTGTTATCTATGGCTTGGCGGCCTGAAATAAACCCTACCTGATGCGGGTGGACCAGGGAGGAGGGGAGGACATTCAATCGCTTAGCTAAAATTTTGGCATATTTCTTAAGATCTACGTTTAGTAGTGATATAGGTCTGTAACTGAAACTGGAGGTAGGGTTAGGGGATAGGGTTTTGATATGACAACAATGGTGGCTAAAGTCGTCGCCTTGTTAAAAAGAGAACAAGTGTTAAGATTTTTTTGAAAAAGTCTGTCATGTGAGGGGCAAGGTGCTAAGCAAATTTTTTGTAATATTTCGGGGCGAGTCCGTCAGGGCCTGGGGTAGAGGATGATTTCATCATCTTAATTGCCGAGATCGTCTCGGTCCAGGTGACATCAGCGTTTAAGAAGAAGACGTCATCGTCTGAAAGATGTGGCAATGCAAGGGATGTTAAAAAGGATGTGATCTCCGTGTCTAGAAAGGTGGCAGAGGCTGTAGCCCCAGGGAGATTGTATAGCACTTGTTAATAATCATGAAATTCTTGAGCAATTTGCACTGGCTCAAAAACTGGTTGAGAGATGGGCTTTTTTTAAGTTTAGTGATCAGTCCTCAAGTTTTCCTCTGACACAGTTTGTTAGCGAGTATAGGGTTGGCTTTGTCGGCCTTATCAAAGTATTGCTGATTTAATTTTTTGAGAGTATTTGCAACCCTGCGAGAGAGGATTGTGTTGAGTTGACCTCTCAGTGCGGTAATTGGTGCTAGAAGAGTCGCAGATGGGTGTATTTTATTTTGGGTAAGCAGTGAGGTTAATTTAGTCTCAAGGGAAAGAATTTCTTGAGATGTCAATTTTTTAGCTGCGGAGGCTTTGCTCATCATTCTGCCTTGAATGGTGGCCTTATGGGCCTTTCTGAGGATACCTAGTTCGATCTCCTCTCAGGTATTCAGTTAAATATATTCTTTGATTGCATCTTTAATTTTGTGATGGGTTGAGTGGGATAACTGAAGAGTTGTCATGGCGCCATCGGTGAGATCATTGCGCTAGTTTTATCAAGTCAAAAGTAATATCTGATCTGTCCAAGTGAGAGGGATAATCACTGCATCTAATATTTGAGTAAGAGAGTGAGCAACAAAAATCATATCTATGCGAGAATAATTGCCATGAAGGGCTGAATAACATGTGAAGTCTTTCACTTTCTCGTTAAGACGTCAGGTGTCGTGTAGCGTTAAATTGTGTAGACATGTCAGCAGAAATTGGGAGTCTTTTAAGGAAGAGGGTGAGGGTTTTTGGTTGGGGGAACAGAGGATCTGTCTAATGTTTGATGTAACATGGTAGTGAAGCCTCCAGCGATGAGTATATGACCCTGTGCAAGGCGTTCAAAAAAAGGAACTTTGACCCTGATAAGGTGCATAAATAGAAATAAGTGCAATTTGCTCAGAGCGAAGTGTGCCAATCCAAATTCAATACCGACCATCTGGGTCTGAATATGATTTAGTTAGAAGAAAGGGAACCCTATTGTGTATTAAAATTGCCACTCCACGTTTCCTGCAGTCTGCAGAGGCAAAAAAACACTTGAGTATATAGCTTACTTTGAAGTAGAGATGTTCACTGATCCCCGTGTTTTGGTTTTGGATCTGGATTACCGTCGTGTTTTGGTTTTGCAAAACCGCCCTTGCGTGTTTTGGTTTTGTTTTGCAATTTTGTTTAAAAATCAATGTTTTTGGGCATAAAATAAACAAATTTAGTGCTCCACCTGTTTCTTGGAAAAGTAAGGTAATTCTAAAGCTAATAAATTAGGAAGAAAACAGTTTAATCCCTGGTAGGCCGTCCTTAATTCTGCTCACAAACCCGATTGTCTTCCTCTCCATCTTACCCTATTGGCAATGCAGCCATCGTCTTCGGGAATATATTACACCCTACACCTATAGTTAAATATATAAAGAAATGGACAAAGGCAGTTTGGTTTGTGTCTCTCCAGGCCCCCCTTCACTTGTAGAAAATACAAAAAAATTCAGCTGTTAAAGACTGTACAATATAAAGTGAAATGGACAAAAGCAGTTTGGTTTCTGTCTCTATAGCCCCCCCGCCCCCCCCATCCACTTGTAGTTGAATAGAAAAAAAGCAGCCTGCATAGACTGTAGAATTAGAATATAAATAGAAATTGAGAAAGGCAATTTGGTATCTGTCTGCATCATAATCATCAACATCATCATTAGTGCCCTCGTCGCCTACACAAATATCACCCTCATCCTCTTCTAATTCCAAAGGGGCATCCTCAATTGGTGTATCACCGGCTACACTCAGGCTGTTAAGGCACACATCAGCAGAACTGCTGCAAGGACCCTTCTTTATGGGTACATTGTCACTAACAGAATGCTCACGATTAGACATACGACTGGTGGATGGACTCTCCTCAGGGATTGGTGTAATTTCTGATTCAGAGCATACATTATCCTCTAATGCCTTACTGTTATCTTGCAGCTTGGCTTTGTCGCGTAACAGTAGTTGTGCACCACTTTTAGACTCCAAATTACTTGGTCTTGCCAGGTCACGAGTGACCGTACAAGAAGAAGGCTCGGTAACATTTTTTGATCTGCCACTAATAGAGAAAGGCGAAGGCCTCATTCTTTCTTTGCCACTGTGTATGTAGAATGGCATGTTGGCAATTTTATTTTATCGGCACTTAACTTTTCCTCAGTTACACTTCTTTTTTGCTTCAACACGGTAAAAAAAAATTTTGGGGTGTTTTTTTCCCCCCCGATTTAAAAAGACTATGTACTTTGACATCGCCTTTCCCAGATGATGTACTGGGAACACTACCATCAGGACTGGTGACAGAACCTGGTTGCTGATTCTGCTCATATGTGGACTGCTTTGAATCCATTTTAATGAGCCCAAAGCACTTGTAGTGGCAAAAATTGTATTAGATAGATACTGCTGACAAATATGACTTTTGACAGCCAGATATATTACTGTAAAACACTGGGGAATATAGGACACCCCAAAAGCACTTGTAGTGCAAAATATTGTTTTAGATATTGCTGACAAATATGACTTTTGACAGCCAGAAAAATTACTGTAAAACACAGGAATATGGGACACTCCAAAAGCACTTGGAGTGCCAGAAATTGAAAGAAAAAAAAAACCTCCTCTCTTATTGCTCTAACAATTGGTATTGATATCAGAATTGTATAGAATAGAAACAAAAATGTGTACAATTATTGCTCTGTCCCTGCGCTAATATAGCCCGTGACCTAACCCTGCTCTCTCCCTGTCAAATGGCGATGGATTGCTGTGGTGGCTGGTATATATGCTTTTCAAATCTCGCGAGAACCGAGCTCAGAAATACGAATACGTCACAATGACGTTTTGCCTCGATTTTGAATGGGCGGGAGAGTACCAAGCCTGCTCGGCTCGGTACGGCGAAATTCGGATCTCGGGGAACCGAGCCCACCCATCTCTACTTTTAAGACGAGTGTGTTGTCCCGTGAGGTGGATCTCCTGACGGAAAGCTATATCGACTCACTCTCTCTTGCAGGCTCCCAGGAACACTGCATGTTTAGTAGGTGAATTCAGGATGGTGACATTAATGGAGAGTACCTAAACTGCCATGGGTGCAGGAGGAAACATAAGTCCTACATAATATTAGTGAAAAAGATGACATGAATAAATAAAAAGGAAATATTTTCATCAGTACATCTGGAAGCTTGGGAGGAGGATCGGGGGCGGGGAGGGGTGCCACAGGTGAGAGGAGGATAGAGCGAAGAAAGAGAAGGAGGCCTATTTAGGCCAATACTCTCGGAGTGGAAAACTGCGAGTGGGGTCATCAATGAAATAGTTTAACAACAGAACAAAAAAATTGTAATACAAGTAAGGGTGCTTGTGGGGGGGGGGGGGGGGGGCCTAAGAGGTTATGTAAAACGGTCCATAGTAATTGGCTGGAATAATCAAAACAAAGGTGAAGTGGACTATTGACCAAAGGGAGGGGGTGGGAAAAAAAAGGGGAAAAGGGAGTGGGGATGGGAGGGGGACAAGGGAGGAAAAAAACGCGGAGATGGGGGGGGTTGAGGGGTGGGAGAGTTAGGAGGTAGTGGAGGGAGAGGGGGGAGCAGGAGGATGAGAGAGAGGTAGAGATGGGTTGGACAGACGGAGAAGAGAAAACATACTAAGCAATATCAACTTTTATGCAATGTTAAAATTTGTAACATCAACATCATCGTTAACAAGTAACATCAGGCCAATTTCCCAATAAGGTTGCTGGTAATACTGTGATTTGTTTACATTTTTACTCCCATAAAGGAAAATAATATATGGACAATAGACTACTTGGGCTGCATAGCAGAAGGCTGTTTGGTTATTGGGTGCTCATAGTAACTACAAGGCAAACGGGAGACAGGAAAAAGAACTTCTGTGAAATTGGCATGGAATGTCCATCGTGTGTAAACCTGAGTCCACAGAAAAGTTCAGAGACTGTTATGAACTTTTGAAGGTATCCAATCGGTCTGGATCTGTGGGTAGTCTTGTAGGTCTGCGTTCCACCATTGTCCAGTTGGGAGGCGGTGTCACATCTTGCAGGTCTGGATGAATTACTACGTGTTGTAGACAAGGTTGGTTCCAAAAGAATTTCAAGCTTGGAGAGGATGCCTTGTCCTTGATCTAGGGATTTGGCATATAGGACAGAATTGCCACTTGTAGTTGGAATGGAAATCCCCTTCGATATCGGAAATTGTGTTGATGTAGTATTCTCGTCACTGACTGATGGTCTCTACGACTCTGGATAATAGAAATATCTGAAGTTGCATATCTTGAAAGTCAATCAAATCTATGGATCCAATTGCATTAAGCAGTGTTTCTTTCGTTTGATAAAAATGAACAACAACTATGTCTCGCTGTCTTCGATTGGCAGCTGGTTTGGCTCGAAGAGCTCGATGTGCGCGATCCATCAGAATTTCTCTGTCTGTTAGGTCTGGGATTAGGTGTTTGAAGAGGCCAGAGAGTAAGACAGGCAGAGAAGAATTTGTCACAGACTCTGGAACATGCTGAATTCTCAAAGAATTTTGCTGTGACCTATTCTCTCGGATTTCGCTAAAGGGGTCCAGTGCTTGCGATCGATGTCAGACAGGGCTCTGCAGAGCAGCTGCAGCGGGTCAAATGCAGCGGTCAGCTGAACAGTCGGCGTCCTTCCTTTCCCAACAAAATGAAGACTTGTTTATTGGAGTTGGTAGGCTGAGACTTATTTTCGAAGTATATACCAAGTCTCAGTAGGTATAGCAGATAGTATGGGATCCGTGTCCCATTGCAGTTCGTTTGGCGGGAAGATAGGCCAGGATGTTGTTCCGCAGGGTAGATCTTCATAGCGGAGCCCAAGAGCTATGAAAGTTAGCACTAAGGCAGGGGTAGGGAACCTGTGGCTCTCCAGGTGTTGTGAAACTACAAATCCCAGCATGCCTTGCCACCTCTCTGCTGGTTATCTACTGGCAAAGCATGCTGGGACTTGTAGTTTCACAACACCTGGAGAGCCGCAGGTTGCCTACCCCTGCACTAAGGTATGCCACTTAGTTTCCCACTGTTTTGGTGGGCAAAATTTGTGGATATTTTATTTAAAAGCTGTAGATTGGGAGAGCACGATGCCAGAGCTACTACTAGATACGTCCTGCAGCTGTGGCGTCCAGGCCACGCCCCCTCAAGTTACATTTTTAATTTACCTTAAGATCTGTGAGTGTATATGAAATGGCTTTGTTTTTAGTAGTTTGGAGACTACAACCCTGACAGCAAGATATTAGCATCTATTATATTGTTTATACTTCTAGTGTAGCTATTTATGGGAACTAGGAAAAGGGTACTGTAACCCACAGCAACCAGATTTTAATGGTATTTTTAGTAGTTTAAAGGCAAATGTGTAATTGGCAGCACATTTTTCCTGTGCATCTGGTTTCAATAAATATCACTAGTGTTATAGACTCCTGTATTTAAACTTGTCCTCTTATTCCTTTTACAATTAGAAGTGTATGCTATTATTAACTTAACAATAATAAACTTACTGTTCTGCAATGATTTCTTTAGAACTGCAGCATCTGTTGGAAGCAGTTGTTTGCCAATTGCAAAAAAAAGCCAAGTCCCTTCTCTCCCTGCTACACACACAAAACAAAAAAGAGATTTTTTTATTTTATTTATTTATGTAACTACAAAAAAAAGTTTACCTAGTAGTCACTGGCTGATTTACATTTTTAGAACGAGATGAAGAAAACAATTTTGCCATTTTCGCAGATTTAAGGCACTTAGATTGTCTACTCACCTGTTCTACTACAGCTGCAAAATTATAAAGGGATAAAGTAATCGGTTTTATTAATTTCACAAAACCAGCTGTTACTAGGTGAACATCTTCTATCTGGTGGCTCTGGAATATACCACTGAGAGACTAGCAGGGGCATACTATGGCTTATGCAAGGAAATGCTTTTTCAGGACATTGTATGGCTTCTTGGTGAAAAGAGAAGTCAAAACCTGCCATGTTCATTGGTTGCCTGTACGTTCATTTCATATAACCAATTTTGCAATTTCTTTTTTACTATGTGCAAGATTGATCGCCAGGTTTGTCATTTAAAATGGAACACTTCACACCGTTTTCCCTGTGATTACATTCTGTACTCTTTAAGTTGTCTTTTGTGCATGTAATCCAAGACTGTTAAATAAAACATTAAAAATGGAACATTTCTGCTATGATGCTTCACAAGTATACAACAAATATATTGCAATGTAGCCAAGCAGCATGTTTGTGTATTGCCAGACAGCAGTATATATATTCAGAGTCTAGAAGAAAAACTAAGTTGTTAATGTTAACGCTGTCTATTGAAGTAAAATGCTGTGCAGTGATACTCTGGGTAATATCTTCATTGTGTCCTATTTAAATGGGATACTTTTCTGTAGAATCACTGAACTACTAAATTTCTTACACTGAGCCATGTCAATGTTGTCCTATTGCAGAAACAATTTTAACTTTGAGAACAAGCTCTTCATATGTCAGAATAAGATAGGTGAGGCAATCTGCAGATTGCCAACTATTGAAATAGTCCTACAAATTTCCAAGTAGACAGAATTGACCAGCAATCTTGGTGCAGTAGTAGAAACTTAGGGCAGACAGTCCTATATTTCAGAAACAAACCAACCTATATAGAACACATTTTTGCAGGATTATATTTTAAATGCTAGGTTTATTTCCGTTTTTAAAAAAAACACACATTTAAAAATAACCATAAAATAAATTTAGAAAGTCAAATAAGACATTTAAACGAACAGATCTCATTCCATGTATGTCATTTTTTAGAAATTGGATTCCAATGCAACTTTAACTTTATTCAAGAAGTACTGATAAAGTTTAAACAGATGGCAACAATTGAAAAAAGAAAAATCCTCTCATATGTAGTGTCATTCACAAAACCTAGGCAGACATGATCATAACATTGTATTGCATTGTAACCTATAAAGCACAAATACTTGACAATAGACAGTAAAAAAATAAACAATACTTTGCAATGTTTCTTATAGGTTTTGATAGGAAAAGTTGACACCATTACATATCATAAAAACATGAAAATCGGGGACAGTATAGCATGCTTTCAACATGTGACCTCAACAATGTTTTTTCATAAAGCATTGCAGTTCACAGACGTACACGGTTTCAAACCTTGGAAGAACTTGAGATGTATGACATTGCACTAAATTACGTAGTAAATGTAAATACAAACTTTTGTTCTTTGCAATCAGCCATTTGTGGATAGAAATGGCTACAAGAGGCTGATTGCAGTATCTTTCAATCGAATTACTGGATAAGGTAGTCTACTGTGTAGAGAAAAATCTCATCTCAAAATTATAACCATCTCCAATATCTATGGTTCTCACAAGCACCTGATGCTTTTACATAGAACATGTGTTTGCTCTTTTATATAAACAAACGTATCTTTTAGATTTAGTGGTCTTCACTTTAACTGGCACCTATACCCTTACCGCATGAACAGCTATTGTGCACGAAAAAAAAAAAAGGTTTGTGTACCAAAGCCGCTGTTTTCATAATTTCATTCTAAGGGGTATATTTACTAAACTGCAGGTTTGAAAAAGTGGAGATGTTGCCTATAGCAACCAATCAGATTCTAGCTGTTATTTAGTAGAATGTAGTAAATAAATGATAGCTAGAATCTGTTTGGTTGCTATAGGCAACATATCCACTTTTTCAAACCTGCAGTTTAGTAAATATGCCCCTAAGTCTATTTGTCAAATCTGGGTTGTGTGTGAAGGGAAAAAAAATAAATAAATGTGCGTAATAATCAAATTTAGGAGATGATGCATTACGGTCTGTCAGGTCCAATTAATCAGTGGAACGGACAGGTCCTCTTCTTCCAGACGATGGTCACCATGACCAGCAATTGCACAATATGTGAAATAAAATATAAACTCGATCTCTACAAATAGATTTCTCTCTTTTGTATCTTTCAGAATTTTGGTAAAGCCAGCTAACCAGTAAACTGTTAAAAATAACTCTGTATATATTTTTATCTAAAGCTCTGACATAATTTTATAACAGGCTATTTACATAAAAACACACAATTATTCCTGTACCGCTAATTTCCTGTTTCATAAACAAAGTAAATTAAAAAAATTTAATGTGCAAATAGAAAATATAAATAGTGTCTTTTTATATATATATACACATTTATAAAAATGTTGTTTCTTGCATCTCCCCATTCCTTGTGTTCCTACTTATCCTTTCTGAAAGTCCACTTGTATTGCATCTTGGGCTTCTGTTAGAGTCTTTAGTAATACATAAACCAGATGGCAATAAAGATGAATCAATTGATGCATCTTGAACACTAACTGATAGTTGTTTTGGTCTAACAGAATCCTTAAACAAAGGAGTAGACGTCACCCAGCTTATCAAACCCATGTCAAAGTCAGATCGGTCCATCTTTGAGTTCCATTCAATCATCTCATCCACATACAAAGTTTTCGATGCCACAGAAGAGTCATGAGTGTAAGGCTGGAAACATGCCAACGATTGGTCTTTTTGTGTTACAGAAAATGAGGGAATTGGATTGGAGCAAAGACACTGATCAGTTGATCCTTTTTCTTCTTGATCTTGAAAGCAAATATTTTGAAACTCTCTCTGTTGGCCCATATTAGTTTCACTTTGGTTCCTAAATGAATGGAGGTCACTAACAGTTGATATGGCGGTCTTGATTTGTTTTTCCGAAATAAATGCAGTTTTTGAGTTTAGTTTGCGGGCTTTCATCACCTGGCGCCCTATCTGCACTTGTGTTGGAAACATTGTCCCTTGGATGGATTTGTATAAAAACCTAAAAAAAAAAAAAACCAAACCAAACCAAAAGACACATTAAAAAGTGTAAACAAGGACAGCAGTGCAGATAGTTTAAAACAGGAAGTATCAAAATAACCAGTATGCTATTTAAAAGCCAATATAATTTATTTGAACTTTAGGAGATGTATCTTGCTGTCCTACAGAAGGAAATGAACCATAAAGATTTTACTCCAAGAGGTCCTACAGAAAATTAAAAAACGTGTTATTTTTGTATTGGTAGGTGCTTACATGGAAATGGATATTGGTACAATGAATTTTGATTGAAAGCTATTTGCACACAATAGGATGCTAAGAATATCTAACATTTTCTTTAGTTGTCTAGATTCAACAATATTGTATTACATCTAGATACTAATAAATACAATTAGAAATGAAAGCAGCTAGAGAACATGATGGAGACAAAGAAAAGGGTATTGTATAAAGCATCATAAAAGTGGGACAATAAGGAACAATCTGTAACTTAAAATACCTGGGTAACAAAGCAGCGATGGGTGATAAGATGCAAATTAAATAAAATAAAGGATTGGTGAGGAGTTTCTGCATAGTCCAATATGGGTTTGAAGGAGGGTTGCATGTAGGACAGGCTGAATTGTAAATCAAAGCCACAGAAAAAAATAGGAGGATGCTGAAGGCAATGGATGACACATTGATCCAAGTCTGAAAACAAAATAAGCGGCATTATAAATATGATCTATGTTAATATTACCAATGTCAAAATAATTAGCAAGTTGTCCAAGTACTTTTATCTTACCCAGGTTTTGGTCTCAATTCCCAGGTGCAGCATGATGGTGAAAAGAGCACATGTGACTATTGGAGTGCCCCATGTGAACAAATCAATATCCGAATCGTAGAATGTCTATTAAATAAAATAATACATTTTACTAGAGAAAAGTACAAAAGCCTGTAATAATAGATTTTATATAATGAAATCTGGGTAACTTACAAAATATGGGATGAAAAAACATACAAGACTTTGATAGAAAGCATCAATCATATTACGCCAAAACATGTGTGGCTTGTACTCCTAGAGAGAAATAAATTGCACAAAAATTAGAATAAGAGTAACATACAATTTTCCTCAACAAACATTATCTTGAAATCTCAACACAGAATGCAGTGGTATACAGGAATGTTACAGCATCTAATCTTTGTGCTAGATCACTCCTACTTCTACTTCGATCCTGCAACCATGACTTAGTCATTAACCGAAGTGGGATTGTTAGTGAAATAGACTACAATAAAGAACTAATTGGCTTCATGCTTTTGTGCTCAAGGATCTCTTTCCTATTTTTTGACAACTGAACAAAGGA